>NC_142931.1:16225416-16357916 GCF_046866305.1 Octopus bimaculoides | reverse complement strand
TGACAGTAGGTGGTGGGCTTGTGTTGGGCAATTTTGCATTCGTGAGTAGGTTTTTTAGGGATTTGGGTTGTCTTTTGCTTTTTATTATTTTATGGGTTGCGAGTACTCTTTTTAGACGTGGGTCTTGATTCAGTAGTGGGATGTTTTTGTATATTATTGTGTAAGCTTCTGCATTTCTAGGATTGTGTGTTGAGAGATATGGGAGACTATTTAACGTGCCGTGTATGTGTTTCGGTTTTCGCAGGTCATGGGTAGCAATTGCCTTGGCCCGTTCTATTCCATTGTCAACTAATGATGCTGGGTAATGTCTTTCGAGGAGAATTGCCTTTAGTTCTTCGAGTCTTTTATTTCGAGTTCTATAATTAGAGACAATTGTGCAAATTCTTCTCGCAAGGTTGAAGGGAATGTTTGTCTTTGTATGTTTTGGGTGATTGGAGGTGAACAGAAGGTATTGCTTGGAATCAGTCGGTTTGTAATGAATATCAGTCTCAATGCTGGTACCCATTTTTATAATAAGAATGTCAAGAAAAGGAAGTTGGTCTTGACTGTATTCCATTGTAAATTGGATATGGTTGTTGACCACTGACCAAACACGAATAAATAGGGAAAATAATCTTATTCAAAAATACAGACCACAGCTCAACATACTCTAACATAAGCCCCCTCCCCAGGTGCACGCCCAAAACAAAGACACACAGATACGCAAAATCACACACATCAATACAATGCAAACCTCCGACACGAACACACTTACACACATATATACACACACACACACAATCACAGTATCTCCACACCAGAGCACAAACCCACATACATTTCAAGAAAAAACACATGCATATATATACTTACAATACAATTGTAGCAACCACAACCAACACCCATATACACATATGTAAACAGGTACATGCACACACCTACACACCACTCCGGCAACCACAAATCATATTCACACACGCATATTTGCATACATATGTACACACACATACAAACACCATACGCCTGTTCCCCAGTAAAAATGTCACACACACACTCAAAAGAAAAACACACACAATACAATCCCAACAATCACAAAAAACACCCACAAGCACACATGCACACACAATGACACACCTCCCCGACAAATACAAGCCACATAGACGCACTCACACAAGCACACGCACACGTATACACACATATACTGTACTAACAATACAAACAAAACTAATCACTCACAATTACAGCGCACACACACATGTACACATATACACCAGGAAACTACACAAACCATACCCACGTACACACACATACAAACGCATACCCAGTACCAACATACACGGAACACACATGCACACACATACACCTCACCTGGATAAACCCAACGTACAAGGACACCTAATAAATACAACACACACATACATGCTCACACACACATACACCCTCATGCACACACATACAGTTGCTCCGTCACACACACACGCACCACAATGACAACTCAAACACAAACATACTTAGAGACACACACAAACTCACGTACACACATATAACACCCCCACCAACACACAACACAAATAAACATACGTACACATACATACATACACATACATATGAACCATCACACACACATACGGTTGCTTACACACACACACACACACACCACAATGGGTATTTAAAACAACACACTCACTCAGACACAGAGAGAGACACACACACACTCACGTATACACACACTCCCACATTCACACAAAACACTCCCACGCACACACACAGATGCACACAGATGCACACATACATACACACACAGACGCACACATATGTACACACCCTCACACATACATACGGTCGCGCTCTCTCTCACACACACACATCACAAGGACGATTAAAACAACACATACATACTCAGAAAAATAGATATACGCACAGTCTCACGTACACACACCTAACATCCCCACCGACACAAAAAACACACAAACACACATACACACGCACTCACAAACGCACTCACGCACACACACGAACAAACACATATACACATACACACACATAACACCCTAACAAATATTAATCACACACACATACATACTCACACAAACGTGCACACACATACACACAGCATCCTACCATAGATAAAAAAACACACACATACTCATATACACATGCTACACACGCACACATACAGACATAGACATTCACATACATATGAACCATCACACACATACGTTTGCTTACACACACACACACACACACACCACAAGGTATTTAAAACAACACACCCACTCAGACAGAGAGACACACACACACTCCCACACTCACACAAAACACTCCCACGCACACACACACAGATGCACACATACATACACACACATACGCACACATACGTACACACCCTCACACATACATACGGTTGCTCTCACACACACACACACCACAAAGACGATCAAAACAACACATACACACTCAGACAAAGAGATATACGCACAGTCTCACGTACACACACCTAACATCCCCACCGACACAAAAAGCACTCAAACACACACTCATATACACATTCCACAATAAACTCTGGGACCAATAAAAACGGCACACACACACACACACACACCCACACCCACACACACGGACACAAACACACATATATACACACACATAGAGATGTGCACAAAACCAGTCCCAAAATCCAGTGAACCATGACAGACTGTCACAGACCAACCAAAAATAAAAAAATCTTCTTTAACTCTTCTTCCCTCCCACCCCAGCTAGCCAGTCATACTGTCTCTTAAGACAGTAAAACATTCCTTCAATATACACAAGAGAAAAAGGCCAGGTCAGTTCCTTCTCAATTTTATTCGATTGTCAAAGAATATGTATAAGAATATGTATATGTATTTTTCCATATGTGTATTTCATACACTGTTTTTAACACTGTTTCTAACAATTTCACCTTAATATCAGAGAAAATGTGTGACAATCAGTATGTAACACTACAAAGTTCATACAAAGCTTTATACTTTAAATATATTTTATCATCAAAGAATGTATATATGCATTTTAATACTCAGACTGTTTTTTAACATTTTTTATTATTCTCAAAGACTTTTGATAAACTTTTTCTAAAAAAGTGAAACCGGTTAAGTAAATAAATATTTTTAAAAAATAAGTGCATTTTCAAACCTTCTTTCATATATATTTCCACTCGTACGGTATTCCACAACTTTACTTTATTATATATATATATATATATATATATATATATAATACAAAGAATATATATACATGTATACACACATATATGTACATACTTACATCTACATGTGTATATACATGCATATCAGGGTACAGGACGTTAGAACAATAAACTACAGACGACGGAACGAACACATAGGAAAACGGAAAGCCCCTTGGAATATCCCTTCATCAGCTGTCTCTATTCTATCTAGACGTTTCGAAGACCAGACAGGACGTACTCTAGAATAGTCTCTTCCTGAGTAGTGGATCAACCAACTACACAGAGGATTCCAAGGTGGCAAACACAAACCAAGACAGGAAAAAATGGACAGTGAAAATATATATATATATATATATATATATATATATGTATATGTATATATATATATATATATATATATATATATATATATATATATATATATATATATATATATATATATATATATATATATATGTATATATATATATATATATATATATGTATATATATATATATATATATATATATATATATATATATATATATATATATAGTATATGTATATATATATATATATATATATATATATATATATATATATTTATATATATATATATATATATATATATATATATATGTATATATATATATATATATATATATATATATATATATATATATGTATATATATATATATATATATATATATATATCATCATCATCATCATCATCGTTTAACGTCCGCTTTCCATGCTAGCATGGGTTGGACGATTTGACTGAGGACTGGTGAAACCGATGGCAACACCAGGCTCACATATATATATATATATATATATATATATATATATATATATACATATACATATATATATATATATATATATATATATATATATATATATATATATATATATATATATATGTATTATATATATATATATATATATATATATATATATATATATATGTATATGTATATATATATATATATATATATATATATATATATATATATATATATATATATATATATATATATATATGTATATGTATATATATATATATATATATATGTATATATATATATATATATATATATATATATATATATATATATATATATATATATATGTATATGTATATATATATATATATATATATATATATATATATATATGTATATATATATATATATATATATATATATATATATATATATTATATATACATATATATATATATATATATATATATATATATATATATATATATATATATATATATATAATAAAGTAAAGTTGTGGAATACCGTACGAGTGGAAATATATATGAAAGAAGGTTTGAAAATGCACTTATTTTTTAAAAATATTTATTTACTTAACCGGTTTCACTTTTTTAGAAAAAGATTATCAAAAGTCTTTGAGAATAATAAAAAATGTTAAAAAACAGTCTGAGTATTAAAATGCATATATACATTCTTTGATGATAAAATATATTAAAGAAGACACTTGCCCAAGGTGCCATGCAGTGGGACTGAACCCAGAACCATGTGGTTGGTAAGCAAGCTACTTACCACACAGCCCATTCCTATGCATATATATATATATATATATATTTATATATATATATATTTATATATATATATATTTATATATATATATATATATATACATATATATATATATATATATATATATATATATATATATATATATATATATATATATATATATATATATATATATATATATATATATATATATATATATATATATATATATATATATATATATATATATATATATATATATATATATATATATATATATATATATATATATATATATATATATATATATATATATATATATATATATATATATATATATATATATATATATATATATATATATATATATATATATATATATATAGGCATAAGAGTGGCTGTGTGGTAAGTAGCTTGCTTACCAACCACATGGTTCTGGGTTCAGTCCCACTGCGTGGCACCTTGGGCAAGTGTCTTCTTTTATAGCCTCGGGCTGTCCAAAGCTTTGTGAGTGGATTTGGTAGATGAAAACTGAAAGAAGCCCGTTGTGTATACGTATATATATATATATATATATAGGCATAAGAGTGGCTGTGTGGTAATATCTATGTGTATATATATATATGTAAATTGTGTGTGTTTTTTGCCTTGACAGCATGTGATAGCTGTAAATAATTGTCACTGTCATACAATCAATATCATTCATTTCCAATATGCTACAAATATTTCCTTACTTGGAAATGAGTGAGGGTTGGCAACAGGAAGGGCACCCAGCTATAGAAAATCTGCCTCAATAAATTCTATCCAACCCATGCAGCTAATGGTGATAATACATGTGAATATCCTGTGAAGGCACATGGCTCAGTAGTTACAGCATCAGGCTCGTTGTCATGAGGTAGTGAGTTTGATTCCCTGACCAGGCTGTGTGTTGCGTCCTTGAGCAAGACACTTTATTTCATGTTGCTAACAGTTCACTCAGTTGTAGAAATGAGTTGCAACGTCTCTGGTGCCAAGCTGTATCTACCTTTCCCTTGGACAATATCAGTCGCATGGAGAGAGGAGGCTGGTCTGCATGGGCAACTACTGGTCTTCCATAAACAACCTTACCTGGACTTGTATCTCAGAAGGTAACTTTCTAAGTGCAATCCCATGGTCATTCATCACCAGGGATGGGTCTTTTTGCATTTTCATATGATAAACTTCCAGACATCCAGTTTCAGTCACAAGGTATCAGCCAACTTGGAGCTAAGCCAACTGTTTTACCACACAGCCATATCTACAACTATTATATATGACCCAAACGATTTTCTAACAAATCTAATATAATCCTACATGCGTTCAATGTATTCTTACCTTTTGGCTTCTACGTATAACAATCTATAATTTTTTTGTAGATCAATATATGAAATCACAATTGAAAGTCATTCTAGAGAGGGAGAGTCTGAAACATCAGCACAAGCTATTCATGCTATAAGTCCAGGAGAACCTGACCCACCCTTGATAACACTGGACTCTGCCAGTTCCTCAGTGATTTGCCTCTGTTGGCAACAGCCTAGAACATATGGTGATGTTACAATAACAGCTTACCAGGTAAGAACAATAAAAATTAATAATAGGCACAGGTGTTGCTGTGTGGCAAGAAGCTTGCTTCCCAACTACATGGTTCTGAGTTCAGTCGCACTGTCTGGCACCTTGGGTAAGTGTCTTCTACTATAGCCTCGGGCCAACCAAAGACTTGTGAGGGGATTTGGTAGACAGAAACTGAAAGAAGCTTGTCATGTATGTATGTATGTATATATGTATATTTATGAGTGTGTGTCTTTGTGTCTGTGTTTGACCTCCATCATTGCTTGACAACCAATGTTGATGTGTTTATGTCCCCAAAACTTAGTGGTTCTGGAAAAGAGACCAATAGAATAAGTACTAGGTTTACAAAGAGTAAAAGAGAAATAATTAATTAATAATAACAATTATGGTTGCTCCCGTTGATTTTGACATATGAGTGTTTGAAGGAGAGGATTTAAAGTTAAAGAAGAAAAAAAAGGGTGAGGAAGAGAGAACAAGTACTCAGTCCACTCTACTGGGTGGTTGGTGTTAGGAAGGACATCCAGCTATAAAAATCCTGCCAAAACAAACATAGAAGCCTGTTGCAGACTTCACCATGGCTGGCTCCTGTCAAACCATCCCACCCATGCCAGTATGGAAGGCAAATGTTAAACGATGATGATGATGATGATGATGATGAGGATGATGATGATGATGATGATGAGGATGATGATGTTGACGATGATGATGATGACGATGATGATGATGATGACGATGATGATGATTCATAAATGTTGGCACAAGGCCAGCAATTATAGATGGTAAGTAGGATTAGTTGATTACATGAACCTCAGTGCTTGACTGACACTTTATTTTATCGACTCCCAAGAGGTTAAAAGGCAAAATTAACTTGGTGAAATTTGATCTCAGAATGTAAAGAGCTGAATAAATGCCACTTTAATGATATATATATTCAGCTTCACATTATCTAGAGCTTTCTAGCATTCCTGTCAGAAGAGCTCTGAGGAAACACTTGTTCCCACCCCAACTCTGTTACTCAATTTTATTATGATTTTTTATGAAGAAACAGAAATATTTCCCATCTTTCTCCTTTAACTTTCCTAGATATATTGTCAGGAAAAGAGGCACTCTCTTATGTTACACATTGCATCTATTCTTTCTCTTTTTGCTTCAGAATGTTGTTGTTGCTGCTGCTGCTGAAGATGGCGCTGATGTTATTGCTACTGTTTATACTGTTTTTCCATTTAAAATTCTATTTGCATGTGTGGGTGCGTGTGTGATTTTCATTATACAGCTAAAAATATTTAAGCTTGAAGCTAAGACTGCATGATTTTTTTTTTTTTTTTTTTTTTTTTTGCCTAGACTATTTAACTCTTGCTAGTTTTAATGGAAAATAATGTGGAGTTGTGTTCATTTATGTTGCTGAAGTTTGATCATTTTATTATCACTATTATTATTATTACCAAGAAGGTGGCAATCTGCCAGAAGTAGTAGTAGTAGTAGTAGTAGTAGTAGTAGTAGTAGTAGTAGTAGTAGTAGTAGTAGTAGTAGTTGTCGGGGAAGGTGGAAGAAGTTGCTTCAATACTAAAATTTTCCAAAGTTTTTAGCTTTTCTGTATTTATTTATTTGCTTTTGCAGCTCTATGTTAATGGTGAACCAACAGCTGAGTTGGATAGTGACACAACTTTTTACAACTACTCCTGTTTAGCAGAAAGGTGAGTAAATGGCATACACAATATTATTTAATAGTCTTACACTCGTCTATAATAAACCAACCTTCTTCACATTTTTCCTTCTTGTTTTTTCTCGTGTTTTCTCATAGACCAGTGTCCTGGTTTTTAAATACATCTAATGATATGCACTTAGCCTAAAAGATTGCTTGGAGATCTATGGAATGTATAAATCTGCTAAATTATTGTGTCTTTGAAGCATGCAGCTATTAGTAACTCTTTTGTAAATAGTGTATACTAAATGATGTATATATATATCATCATCATCATCGTCGTCGTTTAATGTCCGCTTTCCATGCTAGCATGGGTTGGACGATTTGACTGAGGACTGGCGAACCAGATGGCTGCACCAGGCTCCAATCTGATCTGGCAGTGTTTCTACAGCTGGATGCTCTTCCTAACGCCAACCACTGCGAGAGTGTAGTGGGTGCTTTTACATGCCACCGGCACGAGGGCCAGCCACGCGGTACTAGCAATGGCCACGCTCAAATGGTGTTTTTACGTGCCACCTGCACAGGAGTCAGTCCAGTGGTGCTGGCAACGACCTTGCTCGAATGTTTTGTTCACGTGCCACCAGTACAAGTGCCAGTAAGGTGACGCTGGTAACAATCATGCTCAAATGGTGCTTTTTACATGTCACCGGCAGTGATCCCACTCTGATGGTGCTGTTAGCGCTATATATATATATATCATCATCATCATTTAACGTCTGCTTTCTATGCTGGCACAGGTTGGACAGTTTGACTGAGGACTGGCAAGCCAGAAGGCTGTACCAGGCTCCAGTCTGATTTGGCATGGTTTCCACAGCTGGATGCCCTTCCTAATGCCAACCACTCTGAGAGTGTAGTGGGTGCTTTTTACATGCCACCAGCATGGGAGCCAGCCAGGCAGACCTGGCATTGATCACATTCGAGTAGTGCTTTTTACATGCCCCCGTATGTATGCATATATATATAAATATATGTAAATCAGACTGGAGCCTGGTGTTGCCATCCGGTTTCACCAGTCCTCAGTCAAATCGTCCAACCCATGCTAGCATGGAAAGCGGACGTTAAACGATGATGATGATGATGATGAAATCCAAATTGAGGGATTGGAGCAGGTAAAAATCCAGGCTACATATGTTTCCTATCAGAACCTTGGAAGTAATAATTAGAAAAAAAGTGGAAAAAAAACACCTCTTCTAATTTATTAACTCTAAAATACAATTTTTATTGCATCTTCTTCAGATGGTTTTTAAATGACTGCGATGAAATTACTCTAAAATATGACTCCAACAAGTCTTTTTCTGTGATTTCATCTTCTGCCTCCACAAATGCCTCAAAAATGCAAAAACATCATAAATATTGCAACTTATCAAATTCAGAAAATTTTTCATGTAGTTGTAAATTACAGTACATTCCAGTCTTTCCTTATAGGAGCAGAAGATGAAGTCACAGAAAAAGTCATGTTGAAGTCATATCTTAGAAAATTTCATTACAGTCATTTAAAAGCTACTTGAAGAAGATACAATGGAAACTGTATTTTATAGCTAATGAATAAGTAGAGGCGTTTTTTTCCTGCTTTTTCCATTTTTCGATGCATTTGTGGAGGCAGATGATATTGTCACAGAGTTCTAAGATTTTGCATCAGTTATTTTGATGTCCATTCACAACTTTTCTGCACTACCCCCATCACGAATCATGAAAAATTGCTCCACCCTAATATAAATATATCTCTGTGTGTGTGTGTGTGTGTGTGTGTGTGTGTGTGTGTGTGTGATGGACAAACTTTCATACAGTTTCCATCTACCAAATTCACTCACAAGGCATTGGTTGACCCAAATCCATTGTAGAAGATACTTACCCAAGGCAAGACTCAACCCAAAACCAAATGGCTGCAAAGCAAGTTTCTTAACCATGCAGCCATGCCAACCAATTAATTAATTAATTTTTCGTTTTGTTTTGTTTTGTGTCTCTTTTTTAGAGTTTACAAGTTTAATTTAGTGGCATTATCAGGCAACTGGCAATATGGCGACTCAGCAAAGTCAAACACATTGGTGGTGATGACAGCATCGACAAATGGGTGGAGGAATGGTAGGCATCAGTTAATGTTTCCAGGAGAGAGTAGAAATGATCCAAACTATTTAAAGGCATCAAAGGTAACGGATACAAAGATTCACTTAGAATGGAACTCTTACATGGCCCCAGAAGGTTTGGAATCATACAAAATCCAGTGGAGCAGTGTTGCTCAGCCAGAGGTAAATAGGCTTCCTTTCATTTCATTGATATCTACTCTACATCGTCTTTATCATCGTCATCAGCAGCAACACTGTCGTCTTCCTCATATCTGTCATCACCAATAACAACATTGATGCCACCACCATCACTCTCACCCCATAACCATTATTGTCACCATTAACCATCATCCCAAGACAAATACTGCAGTAACCGATGTGTCACTAAAGTGTAGACAATAAGTATGATACATGTCTTTTACCTTTATCTTTTACTTCATTCATTACACTACAGCCATGCTGGGGCACCTTTTTGAAGAATTTTAGCTGGACTGATTGACTCCAGTGCTTATCTTTTTAAAGTCTCTATTGCTGAACCTCTAAGTTGTATGCAAACTTATATTATTATATATAATATATCATATATGCTTTGTAATTTAAACTGGGTGTGAAGAGAAACAATTGTAGGCAATGTTAATTAATTAATAAACTAATTTATATCCATTGAATCTCTCCATTTTCAAAGTTATTAATAATAGCTGATGTTTTATAATATATTTATTGAAGAAATATCTCTTCAAAATATAATATATTAAACCAGGGTATCTTGGATAAGACTATCCCTATAAGAGGTTTAGATATCCTCATAGTGAGATATTATATATCGGTCATTTTTGCCAAACTGCTAAGTTACAGGGGTGTAAACACCAACATTTGTTGTCAAACGATGGTGGGAGGACAAACACAGACACAGAAATATATATATATATATTTGACAAGCTTCTTTCAGTTTCCGTCTACCAAATCCATTCACAAGGCTTTAGTCGGCCTAAGGCTATAGTAGAAGACACTTGCCCAAGGTGCCACGCAGTGGGACTGAACCCAGAACCACGTGGTTGGTAAGCAAGGTTCTTAAACACACAGCCACTCCTAGAATACATGTTTTTCACAGCTGGACACCCTTTCTACTGCCAGTTACTCGGCTGTGAAATTAGAGCAACATGCTGTCGGTCAAGAATTTTTTGTGCAAACAAATCACCAAAAAGAACAAAATTATGACTGTCATATTGTATTTGTATGTATGTGCATCGGTGTATATGTATGCACCAGTATATGCACTTATGCATGGCTACATGTGTGTGTGTGTGTGTGTGTGTGCATGCATGCGCGTGTGCATGTGTGTGTTGTATTTTGCAAATCTTGTACTAATATGCTGTTATTATTTCTAGGCAAAAGAAGTCTGTCTGCTTGCATCTGATAAAAGTTGCATCATCAATAAATGTTTGTCTGGGGTAATACATTATCTACGGCTCATTTCCGTTGGTCCAAATGATATCATTCTTGATGAATCTCACTACCTAACAACACAGACATCAGCGCCACCAAATATGCCAGCTGTGATTCTTAGGTGAGGTTATAATTCCTAATGTTTTTCTCATCATTGTCAACATCCTCATTGTTTCGTGTCTGTTTTTCTTACTGCCATGGGTTGAATGGATTGTCACAATGTAAGTCAATTCTTATTCACAGTTATTTGTATCTTAAGGTTGGGAAACTATACTTTGTTTGAATGTAATTAAATTTGACATGGCTTCTACAGCAGGAAGCCCTTCCTATCACCATCCACTTTACAGAGTGTAACAGGTATATTTTATTGTGGCACTAGAGTTGTTGTGCTCTCAACAACACAAAACTAGGATTATTTCAGCCTTACATTGTCTCCACTCAATCAGAATGTCCTGGATGCATTTTACCATGACACCAACACAGGTAGGGTTGCTTTATCCTCAGCAATACAAGATTAAGTGTCTTCATTGTCTTTACTGATTTGTCAACCACTTTATTAATCAGTCAGTAGATATCATATGTGGAGGCGCAATGGCCCAGTGGTTAGGGTAGCGGACTCGTGGTCAGAGGATTGCAGTTTCAATTCCCAGACTGGGCGTTGTGTGTGTTTATTGAGCGAAAACACCTAAAAGCTCCACGAGGCTCTGGCAGGGGGTGGTGGCGACCCCTGTTGTATTCTTTCACTCCAACTTTCTCTCATTCTTTCTTCCTATTTCTTGAGTAACACTGCGATGGACTGGCGTCCCGTCCAGCTGGGGGGAACACATACGCCATAGAAACCAGGAAACCGGGCCCATGAGCCTGGCTAGGCTTTAAAAGGGTGAAAAGAAGAAAGAAAGATATCATATGCTCTCAGCAAGTTGAATAACAAGAATCACCATCTAAGAATTATGATTTAATTCAGTTGCAATTATATATATGGTGTAGTCCCAATTTCTTCCACAGAGGTTAACCACCAGTCTGTATCCCATCAAGAGAGTGTCCTAGTTGTGCCACACATTTTTGCCACTGACTGTATTGAGTTCTTCTGCTTCATCTGCCATGAGTGTACTCAATTTATTTTATTATGGAACCAGCACCAGTGTGTCTGCTTTGTCTCAGTGGAGAAACTTCACATCAAACATGTTAATTAACTAAGTAGAATCTCTTTTATTAATCCAAGGATGCATGTGCATGTATGTGTGTTTACATGTGTGTGTGTGTGTGTGTGTGTGTGTGTGTGTGTGTGTATGTGTGTGTATGTGTATGCTTGCATGTCTATAAATCATCATCATCATCATTTAATTCTGCCTTCCATGCTGGCATGGGTTAGACAGTTTGACTGAAAACTGGTAAACCAGGGGCGGGGCGGCACCAGATTCCGATATATTATTAATTATGAATTCTTTCGTTTATTCCAGAGCCTGTAATTTCCAATATATTTCCATAGAATGGAACAGACCATTAGAATATGGTGAAGCTAAAATAAATGGTTATCTGGTGTTTATCAACAATATTTTGGAAGCAAATCTGTCCGATGACCAAACTGCGTACACTTTTACAGAGGGAGAATGGTGCAAAGAATACAGTTTTCAGGTTCAGGTAAGCAATTACAATTGAAATATTTGACATATTTTAAAAAAACATTTGGAAAAATATGGACACAGGCATGGCCACTTCATAATCACATCACACAGCTCTGAGCCTGATCTCATTGTATTCCACCCAAGGCAACTACTCTGCCACTGCTTTATTTGCGCTATGCTCTGTGAGTAGTGAAGGTGTGTGGCTTAGTGGTTAGGGCGTTCGGCTCACGATCGTAAGGTCATGAGTTCAATTCCCGGCGAAGCATTGTGTCCTTGAGCAAGACACTTTATTTCACGTTGCCCCAGTCCACTCAGCTGGCAAAAATGAGTAGTACCTGTATTTCAAAGGGCCGGCCTTGTCACACTCTGTGTCACGCTGAAACTCCCTGAGAACTACATTAGGGGTACACGTGTCTGTGGAGTGATCAGTCATTTGCACGTTAATTTCACGAGCAAGCTGTTCCATTGATCGGATCAACTAGGACCCTCGTCGTCGTAACCAACAGAGTGCTCCTCTAGTGTTCTGTGAGTGAAACCAGACAGACAGTAACTAGTGAGGGTCTCTGTCAAAAAAAAATTAACCCAAAAATAAATTTGTCAAATGCTTTTAAGTTCATTTGCAATCAAGAGTAGAGACAGAATGCATGATATTTTTGGCCTCTTACTCTTCAATAGATCGTGTGATCACATGATCAACCAGACTGTCAGATGTTGTTATTGCAGGTCACAATACACTTGCATCGTTTTAGCTTTTGAATGATGCCATCCTGCTGGCTAAGTGAGTAATCCATCTCAGGGTTAACAATTTATAGCTGAGTGAACAGGAGCAATGTAAAATCAAGTGTTTTGCTCAAGAACAAAATGCTCTGCTCAATCCAGGAATTGAACTCATGAGCTAGCGATCATGATTGCAACACCCTAACCACTAGGCAACAGATGGCAGACAATGAACCAATGAGAAACTTTCTGTGGTGACTTGGCCTGGTAAAAATAAAAGCTAAATCTCTCTTGAATCATACCATACCATCTTGAGAGAAGGAAGGACATAGTGTGTATTATAGTTTTATATGTACACTTTAAAAAGACTGGGATCTCATGAGTGGAATGCCTTTGATTATATGTTTGCTCAGTCAGGATTTAGCAGATGTATAAGCTGCCATTATAAGTTAAGGAAGTCTTCACACCAGTGGTTCTCAACCTTTTTAATATCCAGCCCAGATCCAAAACCTGGACTTTTTAGGGGACCACACCAAAAAAAAAAAATTTTTTTAAAGTCAATTAAAGAAAAATTTATTATAATTTGTAGAGGGAAGAACATCGAGGAGTGAATGTGGCTCTGGGAACCATGATTGAGAGCCATTGCTTTACACAGTCATTTGATCCACTAGAAAGAGTAGTCAAATCTCTCTGAAATGACTCTCTATGACATTGGTTCTTAACCTGGGGTGTACACAACTCCACAGAGTGTGAGAACCAATCCTTGGGTGTGCAAGTAGAATATCAAACAAACATATTTCGTTTTTACTTTTTTTTCTTTTATGAATACAACTTATATTCTTTCAAAATTGTTTGGATGCTTAACATGACACCCCAATCACTCTCAGCTTCCTTTACTCATCCATAAAAAGAAAATATTAGAACTGTTGAGAATAACTGAATTCAAACCAAAAAGCACTTCTCTTTTTCATTCTTTCTTTTTTTTTTTTGAGAAGTGGCAGGATGTAGAGTTCCAAACATTAAAAAAAAAAAACCTAACACCTGACTTTTTTGTGATTTAACTTTAGAAGTTATATCAAATAAGCTGACTAAGTTTCTCTACACTGTTTACAGCAGTTGGATATTTGTTTAATGAAATGAAAACACCAATAATTGAGCAAGTACACCAAATTAATTGTCCTAGTGTGTTCATCATTAAACCTGACATAAAATTTTTCTTTCTTTCTTATTTTGTTTTTTTAATCATTTATTTTCTGAAAATGACAGGCATTGACTAATTTTGAATGGCTCTCAAGTAAAATCTCAGATCCCCAAACAGTTCAGTGGCCTGGTGTTGTAGCACCAATACTGCGAAGAGATCCACCATTTGGGCCAGATCTAACCATTAGTTGGGATAAACCCTATGTTACAGCTGGAATCAAAATTAAATACTTTAAGGTAAGAAAGGATAAAGGTATACATTAACAATTTCTTTGACTGTCTCAAAAACAAGACTATATTTCACCGGAAAGGTGTACATTTCCTTTGACTGCCTCTTCTTACACTAACATACAACAGACACCTAAACCAGCTTAGCTGTTCTTTCTAGCAAACAAGATCAATGTACCTTTTTTATGCTGGCAAAGCTTTCCCTTCCCTATCAGTTCTTAATGCTATATATATTTATATATATATATATATATATATATATATATATACAGAGGTAATTTAAATATTTTCTTTAATGGTTTAGACAAGGGCTGACCAACCTGAGGCCCACAGGCTGCATGCGGCCCACAAACTTTTATCATGCAGCCTGCTTGATATTTTCTTGAAATGGGTGATCTCTTTATTATCTAATTTCAAAATAAAATTGTTTGTGTAAAACATTTATTTCAAAATAAATTTAAAATTTATCTGTGGCAATAACACAACAGCCTACAATTTTATAATTTTAAACAATGTGTGTGTGTGTGTGTGTGTGTGTGTGTGTGTGTGCGTGTGTGTGTGTGTGTGCGTGTCTGTGTCTGTGTTTGTCCCCCCCCCACTATCGCTTGACAACCGATGCTGGTGTGTTTATGTCCCCATAACTTAGTGGTTTGGCAAAAGAGAGCGATAGAATAAGTACTATGCTCACAAAGAATAAGTCCTGGGGTCGGTTTGTTTGACTAAAGGCGATGCTCCAGCATGGCCAAGGTCAAATGACTGAAACAAATGAAAGAATAAAAGAATAAAATGGAAATTTGATTGTTTGACTATTAATGCATAAAGTATACAAGTGGCCCTCAAAAAACTTTCTGTGATTAAAGTGGCCTGCAATGTAATTCGAGTTGGCCAGACCAGGTTTAGACAACAGGAAGGGGCAGTGCTCTTGACATTCACAGGTTCTCTGAGACAGGAGAGATTGATAATGATGATATTCAACCTGAACATCTGTAAGTTAACACCTTCAGGAAAAGCATTAATAGGGAAGGAAATTCCAGAGAGTTAATATTTTGTAAGGAATATAAATGTGCTGGCCATATCACATGACTGAAGGACAACAGATGGACAATCTGTATGATGGAATGGTCACTAGCACAATAAACAAGATCAAATGGCCAACCAAAGACAAGATGGTAAGATGCTCACACACACACACACACACACACACACACACACACACACATATATATATATATATATGTGTTTGTGTGTTATTTCTTTACTACCCACAAGGGGCTACACACAGAGGGGACAAACAAGGACAGACAAATGGATTAAGTCGATTATATCGACCCCAGTGCGTAACTGGTACTTATTTAATCGACCCCGAAAGGATGAAAGGCAAAGTCGACCTCAGCGGAATTTGAACTCGGAACGTAGCGGCAGACGAAATACTGCTAAGCATTTCGCCTGGCGTGCTAACATTTCTGCCAGCTCGCCTTATATGTGTGTGTGTGTGTGTGTGTGTGTGTGTGTGTGTGTGTGTGTGTGTGTGTGTGTGTGTGTGTGTGTAACTTAAATTATTGTAACTTAAATTATTGACCTAAACCAGGAAATGGGAACAAAATACATTATGAAAACGTATTTAAATTGATGCAGAATATGTTGATATTTGTGAGTGTAAAGTTTAATTTTACATTTATAATTATTTGATTCTTTCAGATCATGTGTTCTGATTGTTCGAGTAGTGACGTAATAACAACACATGGACCAATACTTCCAGATGTTCAATCATTCACAATTGACGATCTTGATTTGGGATGCTATTTAATTACTTTGAAAATTCATGTAAGTTTTCCATTTGTGAAATACATTTCAAAGAGAAGTTTTACTCGTGAGCTGTTGATCACAGTTTCCCTTGCAAAACTTTCATGTTATCTTCAACATAAGCTGTGTGGGTGAGAAGCTTGCTTTCCGACCACATGGTCTGGGGTTTGGTCCCACCGACATGACACCTTGGGCAAATGTCTTCTACATAGCCCTAAGCTGACCAAAGCCTTGTAGAGGGAAACTGAAAGAAGCCTGTCATAGATGTGTGTGTGTGTTTGTGTTTGTCACCTACTACCACTTGACACCTTTAGTTGTGTTGATTACATTCCTATAACTTAGCAGTTCAGCAAAAGAAACTAATAGAATAAGTACTACACTTAAAAAATATGTACTGAAGTCAATTTGTTTGACTAAACCAGTGGCTTGTATACTTCAATGACCCTGAGAGTTGTGCCAGTGGAGCACAAGCTCCTGGTAGTGTTTCTCATGCTGGACAGGTCAAGTGATAGAGGTCAGGGTAACAGGGACCACCTTTTTTAACCCAGAGATAAAAATGGGTTTGCATAGAGCCAACACCCTTACTTGGAATATAGTGAAGTCACAAAAATATTGATAATTATTCAAAATCAACAAGACCGAGAGTGGAAGGCCTTCCCTCAGGGGACCATGTGGGATGCTGAGGCAAAGCTGAAAATGCAGGGCTCCAACTGAAGAGAAGCAGAAAAGATAGCCCTGAATTGAGAACATTGAAGAAAAGCCATCAATAACCTATATGTCATGGGAAGTGAAGGGCTTAAGTAACTCTTTCGTGAGAATTTGGATCATGGTTCCAATCTTAAGGTTGATAACTTGTTATCTTAATGCACTGCAGCAATTCATAATTCCATAGTTTTTGCCCCCCCACCTTTTCCCTTATTAGTTTTGGAAACCTTTCTGAAAATCATCAATGCTACCCTTCTACCTTTGCCAAAGCCATGAAACACAGAAATTTGTTTAACAATTAGAAATATCTGTTCATTGTTTTAGGTGCTTATATAATCATTGAGATTAACTGTAAAAGTAACCCTGGTTTAAAAGATTCTACTTTATATCTGATTTTCATACTCAATACTAGATATATCACACCAACAAGATAATATGTTCCGAACCAATTGAAGTGACTCTGTTTGCTGCTATCTTACCTCCTACCATTAAAGTTAATATTATAGGCCTTCAGGAACGACAATTGTTGGAGAAGACAGCATGTCAACTTCTCAATGCTCGAGATAAGTATGTCCCTTGTCAATCTTTTATTTTTCATTTCCAATAAGCATTTTTTATATTTGATTTATTATAAGGTTTCGACTATCTTAAACTTTACTATAAATATTATTATTATTTAACTTTTTAACTAGGCTGGTAGAATCGTTAGCATGTGAGACAAAAAAGCTTAACAGCATTTCATCAGTCTTTACATTCAGGGATCAAATTCCACTGAAGTTGGTTTTGCTTTTCCTCCTTTCAGGGTCAATGAAATAATACCAGTTAAACACTGGGCTTGATGTAATTGACTTTCTCCTCCCCTAAATTTTTTAGGCTTTGTACCTATAGTAGAAAGGATTATTTAACCTTTTTGGCATTGTGTTTCTGTTGAAATATGCTGCTTTTATTTCAATGAATTTTGGAAACAGCAAAGAATATAGTAAAATAATTGTCATTAATAAGTTGATATGTGAAAGATAAATAGCATGAAATTTTAACGAGAAATTTTAATTTAGATCACTTTAAAACAAACAGTTTGTACAATAGAACCAGGGACAGTCTAAAGGAAGATGGTATCAAAAGGGTTAAAAGGGTTGGGTGCGATTTGAGGAAGTTTTTGCTGTCATTTCTAGCAGTAACTACGTAGAAGTCCCTTGCTGGTGCAACATACTGTTGCTGAGTAATCTAAGTTAGTTCTAATTGAGTAGGGAGTCAAAGATGATCCAGACGTGATTATCCTATCTTTTTGAGAGTACCTAAGACTACATTATATAAAGAGTCACTTCTATACTTAAAACACTGGTGTGTGATTTGATGGAGATTTGGCTGCTATTTCTAGCAAATAAAGTGCCCAAGTAGAACGGTGGTTCTCAACCATTTTTATACCCTTTGATTCCCATTTTACTCAGATGAACTCTCCTAACCATTCAATGTTTAAAAAATCCCATTATATTTTTATCATTAAATATTATTAGGAATTGTATAAAAAGATTTGTTGAAATATTTTGTGTATTGTAGACATGTAACCAATTTATTACTCATAAATGTTAACAACAAAATCTTATATGGATCCTTGGGGGTCCATATAAGATTTTGTAGGAGCTCCCTCATTAGTTCATCTCTGAACTGTTTGAAGGAATAATTAAGTGGGAGATAGTAATTATAAAAATGAAAATAACCATACTTCAAACTTTTTATTCAGTATTATCAATAAACATTAACAATAAATGACTTCAAAAAAAAAAAAAAGAAATATGCTCTTTGGCAAACCAAACGAGAAAAAACTATCCTCCTCGTTATCTGTAGAGACTGATGTCTAACATCTTCCAGCTGCCTCATATTCTTGTGTGAATACCACAATAATTATGAAAGAATTAATTAATCACCTGTTCCTTGCAATGAAGAAAAAAAAACTCTTCTACATTTGTTTCAGATTAATTAGCAGTTTTAACAATATGCAGAAGGTTAGCCGAAATTCACTGACGCCAACAAGAAAATCTAATTCTAGAAATAGTCAAGTAAGTTTTACCAACTTCTTAACTGATGAAAATGTATTGGAATCATTCAAAGGTTTTATTTTTTTAATTGGGCTAGAATCAATACATCCCCACCCATTCAATCAAGACGGCTATTCCATTTTCGTTTCTTGTCTTGCAAGTTACTGGGCAGTGTCATTCATGCTAGTACCACATAAAAAGCATCCAGTACACATTATAAAGTGGTTACCATTAGGAGGAAGGGCACCCAGGTGTAGAAACCCTTGCCAAATCTGACATTGGAACTTGACACAGTCCTGCAGCATGTGTGATCCGGTCAAACCATCAAATTCATGCCAGCATGGAAGACAGATGTTAAATAATGACGACGACAACGACGACGATGATGATGAGGACGATGACGGTGACGACGACAATGACAATGATGATAACAATATCAGATTATTTCTGTATCAGTTTGTGTAAAGACTGATCAAGTCAGTCATTGTAGTAGCAATTACATAAGAGCAATGCTGCTAAAGAAATCATTATTTCAATGAAAACCTCTTCAGTGTTCAACAAACCATTAAAAAAAGCCTTTTTTATGGTTGCGCAATAACAAATCACTCATGGACATACTTATAAAATCAATATACAGCATAACACCCATGACTTCCAGAAACACACTTTTTTCTAAGCTAAGAATAGTCAAAGTTTGGCCTAAACTACTCAGGTTACTTGTTGGCTGTCAGATGACAGCATCCTTCAAAACTTCTGTTTCTCTTCTGTGCACCTTTTCCTCTTTAGGGCTCTTTTACTGTTCACTTTCATGTCATCTTGTCTTTTATTCAGTGAAATCGTGTGGTGCAGTGGTTAGGGTATTTGTCTCACAGTGGTAAGACCATGAGTTTGATTCCCAGCAGACACTTTATTTGAGCAGAACACTTTATTTCACATTGCTTCAGTAAACTCAGCTGGCAAAAATGAGTTGTACCTGTATTTCAAAGGGCCAACCTTGTCACATTCTGTGTCAGGCTGAATCTCCCTGAGATATACATTAAAAGTTTGTGAGTCTGTGGACAACTCAGTCACTTGCATGTTAATTCCATGTGCAGGCTGTTCCATTGATTGGTTTGACTGGAACCCTCATCGTCATAACCATCAGTGCCAGTTAGGTTTTATCTATGGACTATGCATGTACTTTTGGCTTTCATTGCTGTCTTTCTTTACTTGACTCAGCTTTCTGTCACTCTTTTACATTTTCCATTGAGTTGTAGTACACCTGAGCACTGTATACAATAAGATCATTATTCTTATCAACTCTTCTACAATGTAAACTAAACAGAAGAAACACAGGGTCTCATCCATAGCAGATCACAGCACCCATGATGGGATGAAATCTTACAATTCATCAGCAAAGTCGCCAACATGTTATCAACTTAACAATTGTAACTGAACAGGTCTAACTTAAACTGGGTTGGTTGTAATTATTATTATTGTTATTATTATTATTTTTCAGACTGTTATCTTTACATTTAAAGACATAAGATTTTTCAATATTTATGTCTACACTACATTTTGAAAATATTGATCTTTAATGGTAGCGTAGATGAGGTTAATAGTCCATAAAATTATAGTTTAATTAATGACAACTCATCTCAGACATTCAAACTAATTAATATTTTATTGATTTTTTTAAAATTTAGATTTATAATGCATAATCCTAATGTTCATAATGTTTTGAAAGAAAGAAATACATTTGTTCCAGAATAAAACACCAAATCTATTGCAGATTTTATTACCCAGGGGCAACAGATACCTATTTAAAGTTGTATATGCCTATGGTATGTCCATGCTTAGAGTTCGCATCGCCAGTCTAGACCCTTACCTTGCTCAGCTATCAATCTCCCGGAAACTGTTCTGAAATGTTCAACCAGATAAATACCCATCGTCAGACATCTACCATGCTCTGAACGTCTTGCTCTCCTGGGCATGGACACATTAAAACTCTGCCGTGTGGCAACTGACTTGGTAGACACCCATAAGATTATCCACCATTTTTCTGATAACAACCTTAAACACCTTTTTGAATTCCATATGTCAAACACTCGTGGACATGCTTACAAAATCAAAAAACAATGCAGCACCCTTGACTTTTGGAAACATTTTTTCAAGCTCAGAATTGCTGAAGCATGGAATAAACTACCCACATCAGTTGTTAGCTGTTGGGACACTACAACCTTCAAAACTTCCATACTTCTTGAAATTTGCCAACAGTACACCTGATCTTTCTCCATTCCCCTTTTAAAATGATTCATTCACTGTTCACTTCCTGTGCTTACTTTCTGTAACATTCATGCACTTTTGGCTGCTTTTTCTGATGAGTTGTAGTACATCTGAGCACTGTATACAATAAGTCGATTTCCTAGGTGGAAACCGAAAGAAGCCTATCATATATGAGTGTGTGCAAGTGTGTGTGTGTGTGTGTGTGTGTGTGTGTGTGTGTGTGTCTTTGTGTCTGCATTTGTCCCCCACCATCGCTTGACAACCAGTGTGTTTACATCCTCCTAACTTAGCAGTTCAGCAAAAGGAACCGATATAACAAGAACCAGGCTTTAAAAAAAAACATACTGGGATTGATTCATTCAACTAAAAATTCTTTAAGATGGTGCACCAGCATGGCCACAATCTAATGACCAAAACAAGTAAAAGATAAAAGATTAAAGATTAAAGACCTTAACCACTGACAACAGGAATCAATCAAAGCCAGTAACCTAAGGATGCTGGAGACGCACAGCAAGTGTCCCAGCCTCTTCCCTCCATCTTTCCTGTCTGCAACCAACCTCTAGTTAACTCCCCCCACCCATACTTTTTCCTCCATTAACATAGGTTCTAATATGTTTTTATACACAACTGTTTTATATATTAATATTGATGCAATTTCCTTTGGCAGGAAGTGTTGGCCATCAAGACTTCTTTGAAACTGGAGAATTTACTTGAACAGTATATCATTGCTCTTTCCAATTACACAGGTAACCTTTTAGCTTTTAGTACATACATACAAACATACATGCGTGCATACATCACCATCATCATCACCACCATCACCACCACCATAATCATCATCATCATTGTCATCATCATTTGCATGCCAGGCAAAATGCTTAGCTGCATTTTTACATTGAGTTCAAATCCTACTAAGGTCGACTTTGTGGGGTCAATGAAATAAGTATCACTTGAACCCAGGGGTTAATGTAATCGACTATTTTCCTCGCTAAAGATTTCAGGCCTTATACCTATGGTAGAAAATATTATCATTATTATTATTATTATTAATATTATTATTATTGAAAAGGCAGCAAGTTGGTAGAATCATTAGCATGCCGTGCAAATTGCCTAGCAGCATTTCATCCATCTTTACATTCTGAGTTCAAATTCCACCAATGTCTTTACTGCCCACAAGGGGCTACACACAGAGGGGACAAACAAAGGACAGACAAACAAAGGACAGACAAACAAAGGACAGACAAACAGATTAAGTCGATTATATCGACCCCAGTGCGTAACTGGTACTTATTTAATCGACCCCGAAAGGATGAAAGGCAAAGTCGACCTTGGCAGAATTTGAACTCAGAACGTAGCGGCAGACGAAATACCGCTATGCATTTCGCCTGGCGTGCTAGCGTTTCTGCCAACTCACTGCATGGGACCAATATTTCTATAAATAAAATATAATCTATTTCAGGTCAAGTTCTTCTTGATATCAGCTGGGAATGTACACCATGTAACCCAAATATTCAAGTCACTGGTTACCAACTTTTACTTGATGGACAGAACTTTGGTACTTTAATTCCTGAACCTAGCAGGAATTTCAAAACAATGGTAAGTTTATCAGTCTAGCTAGTACCTTGTTCATCGATAAGATTTATTTTAATTAGTGTGCTTCATGTCAAGAAATAGAGAGAGCCCTAAAAAGACAATGTTGATACAGCTGAAATGCCTTCGATCAAAAGTCTGCTCAATCTAACCACCACCACCACCACCACCACCTGGAGTCGATGTAATCGACTATCCCACCCCCACCCCCACCCCACCAGAAATTTCAGGCCTTGTGCCTTTAGTAAAAAGGATTATTACTATTATTACCTCCGTCTTCGCTAAGGTGGGGGTCAGTCGTGTTTGTTTGTTTGTTTGTCTGTGGGCAAGATATCTCAAGAACTGCAGGACAGATTCGGATGAAACTTTCGGGGATGTTTGGCCTCATGAGTGGCACGAATTGGTTAGATTTTGGGATTGATCCAGCACTGGACAAGGATTCTGGATTATTTTTCTGGTCTTTTTACTTAATTTTCGAGAGCAGTCGGGTTCATTTTTAGTATTCTCATTTATGAGAGCAGTCGAGTTTATTTCAGATATTCTCATTTTAAAAATTATCTCTGGCTAATCATTGAGAGGACGTCAGTGTTGCCTTGGTGGAGGTTTGTGTTCTCCGTGTGTTCTTATTATTATCATTATTATTTATGTTTTGTGCGAGTGTATTCTTGCTCTTGTCATTTCAGTTAAAGGTAGACGACTCCAGCCATACTATCAGTATGATAGCTCAATATGAAGATACTGAACTTTCCAGCCAAGAATCTAACGTCATACACCTCGACACAGCTCAATTTCTACCATTCACCTATTATTGTTACTGCAAAGGACACATCAAAGAGGCTAAGTAAGGATGAATTTTAAGAGTTTTCTATTCTTTTTATCAGTATCTACATGATAACTTACATCTGTGCCATTTTTTTCCTCTATGAATCCACTGACGGCAATCATCTCTTCTAGTTTGGATTGAAACGATTGGGTGCAGTTGTCCAGACACTTGACAATTTGGCTTGGCTGACTGGACATTTAACCCTTTCGATACCAACCCGGCTGAAACCGGCTCTGGCTCTGAGTAAAAAAATCTTGTTTTCAAAAGTTCTGAATTAAAATCTTCCACCAAACCTTAGTCACAATTTATGTTCCTAACACTAGCTTAGTGATAACTAAGTTATTTTATTAAATTCTTTGTTATATTTAAAATTAATTGAAAGAGACACAGAGCATCTCAACAGAAATATGGTAACAAAAGGGTTTTAACCTGTTTTGGGGACAGTACTTCCTGAAGCTGGCGGAAAGCAAACACACACACATCACACGCACGCACACATATGCATGCACACACATTCACAGACGGGGAGTTACACACATATAGATAAAGATAGCAAGAGAGAGAGAGAGAGGAAAAGAAAGAGGGAGAGAAATTCATTCCACATACATACAAACTGTTGTAAAGCAGTCTTTTGCTAATGTTGTATCTGTCTTTTGACGACGGTTGTCGCTCTGACAGATATCGTTATATTACAAAGTCGTTGATAGAATGTTTCTATCTGGCACTGTATGACCGCCAGTCATACAGTGTTATTATCCATAAAAGATTGGATCGTTATAACGTCCACTCTGTATCACAGTATAATTACTATATCAGCACAGACAAGACTATCAACACAGTCTATTCGTACCCTTGATCTTCGACCTACTGACGTTCTCCTGTCTACTTTGTAAAGTGGTTGGCATTAAGAAGGGCATCCAGGTGTAGAAACCATACCAAAACTGACCATGGAGCTTAGTACAGTCTTCTGGCTTACCAACTCCTGTCAAACTCTCCAGCCCATGCCAGTACTGAAGACAAGTGTTAAATGATGATGATGACGACGATGATGACAACGATGACGACAACAACGACGATGATCTAATATTTTGTTTTTTATTTCTTTAATATCTTATGTAGATGGCCAACTGTTGGTTGCTGCCAATTCGTGGATGCTTTAAGCCAGGAACAACAACTCTGCAAGAAACTGTCAAACCCCGGTGTTATGAAACAATCATTCCAGCTTCCTGATTGCTTGTTAAAGAACCAAACCAACAACAGTTTTGAACCAGTGTTTCCAATTCAAGGAGCAACATGTCCAACACTTGTTTTGTTTTGGATACCATGGTGAGTATTAATATTCTCATTCTAAACGTCTGATCTTCATTCTAAATTCTCTTTAATGACACGTTAATTAAATCGCTGCAACTTTTCTGTTTACAGGTGCCATCCTTGCAAGAAGGTTATGAACTTTTTGGTTACATTTGTGCGAGAACATCCAAATCTGGTAAGTTAGGGTTATAGTAATAATATTAGTCACTAAGCTAGGGTGGTGCTTAGTATCGGTAGCCACGCACGTGGCTTAGTGGTTAGGGCATTTGGCTCATGATCGTAAGGTCGTGAGTTCAATTCCCGGCGGCGTGTTGTGTCCTTGAGCAAGACACTTTATTTCACATTGCTCCAGTCCACTCAGCTGGCAAAAATGAGTACTACCTGTATTTCAAAGGGCCAGCTTTGTCACACTCAGTGTCACGCTGAATCTCCCTGAGAACTACGTTAGGGGTACACGTGTCTGTGGAGTGCTCAGTCACTTGCACGTTAATTTCACGAGTAGGCTGTTCCGTCGATCATATCAGCTGGGACCCTCGTCGTCGTAACCGACGGAGTGCTCCTCCTCCTCAGTATTAGTAGCATGCCAGGGAAAATTCTTAGCAGCATTTTATCCATTTGTATGTTCTGAGTTCAAATTTTGCTTTTTGTCATTTCAGGATTGATAAAATAAGAACTGAGGTCAACATAAAAGACCTCCACTGAAATTGCTGGCCTTGTGCCAAATTTTGAAGCCAATATTAGACACTAAGCCAGAGCAGGAAGCCAGCAGAGTTATTAAGCATGCCAGATAAAAATTCTTAGTGGCATTTTGTCTGTCTTTTATAGTCTGAGTTCAAATTCCGCTGGGATCGACTTCGCCTTTCATCCTTTCAGGGTTGATAAAATAAGTACCAGGTGAGCACTGGGTTCAATGTGATTGACTTACCTCTCTGCCAAAATTGCTGGTTTTGTACCAAAAATCTGAAACCATTATTAAACACTAAACTAATGTCTTTTCCTCACCACATAATTATTTCAACTTAGACTGTTTATGCTAACTGCATCAAATATGTAAACATTTAGGCACATGGTCAAAATTTGGAGGAAGTGATATAGTCAATCATATAAACCTCAGCTGGTATTTGATTGGCACTTGATTTATCAATCCCAAAAGAATGGCTGGCAAAGAACTCAGCAGAATTCATGTTCAGAACATAAAAGATCTACAACAAAATACTAAAAGAAATACAGAACTTTATTCTGCCAAACCACTAATCTTAAATGAAATAAGCATTGTATTTATTTGGATTAAATGATTAAAACATTCTTGCTTGATTATTTTGAAATGTTGTATAATACTACATCCTTTAAAATTTCCATGTTTCCTGAAATTTACCAACAGAACACTGGATGTTCCCTCGCCCTTTTTTTTTTAATGGCTCCTTCACTGTTCACTTCCTGTGCATTATTCTATGTATTGTTCATGCACTTTTGACTGCTCTTTCTGATGAGCTGTAGTAGTGCACCTGAGCACTGTATACAATAAATTTGTTATTTTATAATAAAAAATAAGTTTAAAATTTATTAAAATATCGTGCTGATAACGCGAATGTCGTGGGTTCGTGCCCTATACTGGCTAAGTCATCGTTTTTCAAGGCGGTGCTCCAGCATGGCCGCAGTCAATTGACTGAAACAAGTAAAAAAGTAAAAGAGTATTGTTTATTTGTTTACAGTGTATTGCAATGTAATCAGACATTTTGTTTTTCTACTGAAAATGCCAGCTTTCTTATCTTCTTCCTTTTTTTTGTTTTTTTTCCATGTCCTGCTTAATTTCATATCAGTTCTCCTACCTGTGTATAAACTGTGATACCCAGTATAAAGCAGGAGATTCTTCTCACCTCACTTCTCTTGAGAATGACTGGAATAAAGAACCAGCCATCAAGCACTATTCTTCTCACATGACACTTGGTAAGAACTTCTCTACTTATTGCTATTTAGAATTTCAGACAAGAGCCAACTACTTAATTCTGAAGCCAAACTAAAATCCAATCAAGGGAGAGTTTGTAAAGTTCATTTGCAATGAAGATTTGCTTGATAGATTAGAAATAGAAGTCTAGTCACCCTTAAAATGAGGTATAAAGCTAAATAAAAAAAAAAGAGGATCAATGATCTTTTCCGAGCCTTAGGCTTATAAGGTCAGTTTTCCCAGGTTCTGTGGCATGGATGGTCTCCCTTGGATGGAACATCAGTCTGTTACAAAATAACTCGCTTTTGCCAGTTGAGTGGAATTGAGCAACATGAAATGAAGTGTTTTGCTCAAGAACACAACACGTTGCCCCTTCCAGGAATCAAAACCACAATCTTAAGATCATGGGTGCAATACCTTAACCACTAAGCCAAGTACCTCCATATGAATCTAAATACTACCTTGCATTTAGTCTGAATCTTTACTATTTCTGTCATATCCACATCACTCATCAATCGTGAGAACTTGAAATTCATTAATCTTTTATAAACTGATATGGTTGAATATAGCTTAAAGGAGGTTCAGCTATCCCTTGATGTATTAGATGAAAATTAATTTTTCAGTAATGACCTCAAGAAACCAATAGAAATTATAAGTCATCTATAAACCTAAAAGTCATCATCATCATCATCATTTAGCATCCATTTTCCATGCTGGCATGGGTTAGATGATTTGACAGGAGCTGGTAACTCAGAGAGCTGCACCAAGATCCAGTTGTCTGTTTTGACACAGTTTCTATGGCTGGATGCCCTTCCTAACACCAACCACTTTATAAAATGCATTGGGTGCTTTTTATGTAGGGCCAGCAAGGATACTTTTTTACGGGGTATATTGAAAATATTTTCTATCAAAACAAACAATGACTTAACTTCACCAATTGTGCATTAAAATATACTTTTTCTCTTTTACTCTTTCATAAAAATAACCTTTTTGTTGTCTTTTTAAAATCATTTTTGTTTCATTGTTTTGCAGGAAACAAACATCCAGATGATGAATGCACAGAAACAAAAGATCTTAGACAATATCTTGGAATTGAAGGCGTGCCAAGTATTCTTTTGACTGATAATATGGGTACGGACATTTTAAAATTTGATAGAAACTGAAAGAAGCCCATTGTGTGTGTGTGCATGTGTTTCCTTGTCTTGACATTGTGTGAGGGTTGTAAATGAGAGTCACTGTCAATCATTTCCGGTTCTCTGTGCAACCAAAGTTGATGAAGTTCCATCTTGTGTCCAGTTAGCACTACCCCTGGCATCACACACTCTTCCAGGGCTGACACACCTCCTGATCCACTTTCACCTTGAAACAACCTTTGCTACCTCCATAGCCAACCTGAGATCACAAACAGATGACAGGAGGAGGAGGGGGGAGGAGCAGGAGGAGGGGAAGGGGGAGGGGAAGGGAGGGGAGGGGAGGGGAAGGAGGAAGAGGGAAGGAGGAGAAGGGGAAGGAGGAGGAGGGAAGGAGGAGGAGGGAGGGATGGAAGGCGGAGGAGGAGGAGGAGGAGTTTTACTGCCAAGTGTTCACACTAATATTTCTTTCTCTTTTACAATGAAAATTTACATAATTAGAATTTTTTGTCTTCCTTTCCAGGTTTCATTCTATGGCATGGTAGGTTTTGTGCACCGAATTACAAGTTGTTTTCATCCTTCCTGCTTCATGCACTGCATCAGGTGAACTCAAGTAACAGAAAGAACTGCATTCATTGCGAAATGGAATATTCTCAAGACAGTGATATAGACTGTATGTCCCGTTTCTTCTGATTTCTCTTTTTTCATTTATTCATCAGAACCACAAAAGATCAAGTTTAATAGATCTGAAACCATATTTTATTTTTCAGTTATAGTCAAATCAAAATTTCACAATCTGAGATACAAATGTATGTTCTGTCACTCTTTACTTGACTTATACGTCTGTTTTCTGTACGATTTAACACCTTAGCATTCAGGTTATTCTATCAAATGTAAAGCTTATTTATTCAGAAGAAATTCCAACCACATTTCGTGGTTCGCTACCTCAACCACTTCTTTATAGGATCCAGGGACTAAAGACATCATCAGGAAGAATCACATCCTGTTTCAGCCCCTACTCCTCTACCATTTTTGACGTGGCAAAAGTGAGTTGTGCCTGTAATTCAAAGGGCCAGTCTTGTCACATTCTGTCTCATGCTGAATCTCCTTGAGAACTACTTTAAGGGTACATGTAGCTATGGTGTATTCAACCACTTGCATGTTAATTTCATGAGCAGGCTGTTCCATTGATTTAATCAATTGGAACCCTCACTCTTATAACCAAGAGTGCCAGTTTGCCTCCCTCCAGTGTCAGAAAGTATTGTTACCAAAACAGCTTGAATGTCTAGGCAGCCATGCTAAATTGTCAGCTTCCAAACAGCTGCATCCAATCACCTCTTGCATTCACTTTTTGAGATGGAAGAAGACAGAAAAAAAGAAAAAGAGTAAAGAATAAGAAAAAGACAAACATTTTTTTTTATCTCCATTCTCTTTTTACAATTAATTAAAGTTGTGTCTCTTTTCTTTGCAGTTATTCAGCAACTCCTCACAGAAAGTGTTGCTCTCTTGGAAAAGATAACTCACCGCAAGCAGGTATTATCAGGATCGAAAATGAAGAAAATGCTATTTAAACGAACTAATAGTAACCAAAGCTATTATTCTTTTGAAAAGGATTTAAATTTTCAAGAAGACCAGCTCATTGACTTAAATAACTCTGGTGATAATGAACAGCAATGAAATATGAACAGATTATAACATAAAACATGTTATCGTAGTCCAACAAGAAAGCAACACATCTGCAAAAATGAAAGCAGAATTTAATAAAATAAAACTACTTTAACAAAATATATTCATATTGGCGGTTTCTTTTTAAATGGCAGTTATATAATTAAGTAGGGTCATGGGCCACACACACACACACTACCCACATCTTGTTGAAGTAAAAAAATATATTTATGTTTGAGTTGATAACAATTAAATAGTGCAAGTTATTTCTTGTAAAATATAAAAGAAACATTTTACTTGAATATATAAATATTATCTTTTATATCTAATAATAAAACCATGTTATATACAATAGCCAAATGTGTCACTATATTTCATGTCTGATGCTTGCTTTTTTCTTGCTGCTTGCTTTTAACAGCCCATCAAAGGTAATGACAGCACCAATCCAAGACATTCATTCTCATCCACCTCTAGTACATTGTTTTTCATGGGAGCAGACGTGACTGATGAGACCGATACAAGATAGGTAGATCCTATGTCACTGAGGGCACCAACTGTAACCCCAAATAACAGTCGCAGGAGGTTGATGGCAACATCTTCTCTTCTTTTCATGTAGTTTCCTGCATTTGGTTTCAGAGTGCTCTACTGCAGCATCACATGTGGACCTCCATACCTTCTGATTAACAGCCAAAGGCTCCAACCAATTGGAAAGGATCATCATCATCATCATAGTTTAACGTCCGCTTTCCATGCTAGCATGGGTTGGACGATTTGACTGAGGACTGTTGAAACCGGATGGCAACACCAGGCTCCAATCTGATTTGGCAGAGTTTCTACAGCTGGATGCCCTTCCTAACGCCAACCACTCCAAGTGTGTAGTGGGGGCTTTTATGTGCCACCAGCACGAAGGCCAGTCAGACGGTACTGGCAACGGCCACGCTCAAAACGGTGTATTTTATGTGCCACCTGCACAGGAGCGAGTTCAGCGGCACTGGCAACGATCTCGCTCGAATAATGAGAGACTGCTTGAGATGATCATAAAAATAAAGTTTGGACGTCTGTGAGGCCTACCTCCAGCCTCAATCTCACTGATGAGGACCATCTTTGGGAATTGATTACCTGGCATCTGAATCGCATGGCCAACAGAACAGAGAAGACCCATGAAAATTAGATATTAAAAGAATATGCAAAGTGCGACACAGCCTGATTTTCTTCAGCATCCATTTTTTCCAGGTCAGACAGAATCAAAGCAGATAAACATGGGGAAATACATTTGATGCTTTTACAACCCAACCAAGATGTCAAAACAAGGGTACACGTACACACACTCGAATACGTACGCACATATATACAATAGACTTCTTTCAGTTTCCGTCTACCAAGGCCACTCACAAAACTTTCACCAGCCTAGGACCATAGCAGAAGACACTCGTCAAAGGAGCCACAAAGGGGGACTGAACCCAAAACCATATGGTTGGGAAGTAAGCTTCCAAACCACACAACCATACCTTATATTTTCATATTTGCATGGAAATATACAACACCTTATTAAATTATGTTAATAGACTTGAGTTGTTAATGTAGCGAGCTGGCAGAATCATTAGAATGGTTGGCAAAATGCTTAGTGAAATTTCTTCTATCTTCACATTCTGAATTCAAATTCCTCTAAGGTCGACTTTGTCTTTCATCCTTTCGGGGTCAACAAAATAAGTGCCAGTTGGGCACTGGATTCGATTTAATCAACTAAGCTCCGGCACCGATATTGCCGGCCTTGTGCCAAAATTTGAAACCAATAGACTTGAGTTGTAACTGTACTTGCCAAAGATGACAGTCACTTCCCACTTATATGCCTCATAAATTTGAATTTTAGAGTCGTCTCCCTTGCCTACTACAATCAACCAGAGCTAATGATAATTTTCTCTGCACTTAAGGTGTATTTTAAGTTTTTTATTTTCTGCTTTTACTGCCTTCTGCATCTTATCTTCAGCTTCACTACGTGTTCATGCAGAAAGTTTTCTTAGGTAATCTCCCCCCCCCCATTTCATTCATTATTTTAAGCTGAGACATTTTATGAAAGAGAGGATAAAGGACTGTACTGATTGGCTGCAAATGACCAACTACCTATGGCAAAATATACCCTGAAATGAGTATAGTGTTCAGAGACTAAGATACATTGTACTCAGCAAAGCATACATCATATACCTTACTGCCCCACCTACACACTTTATGCCATTTGAATCCTTCACCCCCCACCCTCAACACCTTGTTGCTTACTTTCTCCCTCATCAACCTACCTTCATCCCTCTGTTAGTCTTATGTGTAAGAGACTGCTTTAGTCCACCTCATCCCATTGATTCCCTCAGCTTTTACAAAGCCCATGTACTGAAGAACACAACAGTCCACCCTCACCACTTCTGCCACCAAAAAGATTCAAGGAAGACCTCAAGCACACAAGAGCCAGTTAGACAGGAGCGGACAAAAATTATGGCAGATCGACCATACAGGCAGAAGTTAGCTCCCTTGTGCGTAGCTCACAATATGGGAAGTGTGACTAGCAGCGGCAGTAGTTTCAAATAGGGGAAGTAACTCTAGAAAGGACTGTGTTGTTTAATCCTAGTCTCTCTATGTAGAGTAAGGACCCAATACTGTAACATCTTAAGGTGCAGTGGCTCACAGTTTTTCAATACCTTGCTGAAAACACTTAGAGATATAAAAGGCGTAAATGAAGATATATTAAAAAAACACTTAGGTAAATATTTTTCTAAGATACCAGCTAAACGCACATCGCAACAACGAAAGGCAAATGAGAGTGGTGATTCCCAACTCACCCATCCATGGAGAGAAGGCCAGGGAAATGAAATGAAACGAAATGAAATGAAATAAATCGAATATCACCCCCAAGGGTTGTTGCAGCCATTACTTCTAGTTGGAAGAAGTAAAAGAATGCCCCAAGTATGCTCAGTAGGAGGAGACCCTACCACATTTCTGCAGAAATACACTGCTTTCATTTCAATGAACTTTGGAAATAATGAAAAATTTATTAAAATAACTGTTTTTAAAAAGCTGATGTTAAGGTTTCAATTGAGATCGCTTCAATATAGGAATCTTATATCATAGAACAAAGGGCAGTTTCAGACAGGTTGATATCAAAAGGGTTAAGGTAGGTTTGTCTTTTATTCCAGAGAACCTTGCATTGCTTTGAATTGAAAGAAGCTGTTAGATAATAGCGTTGGATAAATAGCATTAGATAATAGTTGTTGGATAATAGCATTGATAGAATGTGGAATGAAAAGATAAAAATATAACATAGTTTGATAGCATTTATAAATTTTATGATTTTATAGAGCATTAATAAAGAAAACATACATAATTTAGAAAAGATAATTAAAAGACAATTGCAGTAGAAATACACAATATGTGCACTACTACAGTATGTCAGTCTTCAATGGCAAATAAAATGCTTGTATTTTAATAAATGCCATAATTACATTTTGGTGCTTATTTTTCAAAAAAATAAAGCTCACCTCAAATAATAAAATTTTTTCATAAGTATTTGAGTTTTACAAATTATATTTTACATAAACTGGAAAAGTGTCCACATTGCAACTTTTGAAAGGATTTAAAAAAAAAAAAAATTTTTAGATTTTTGTTTATTACAAAATTTAAGATTAATGCCAGCTCTGTGGTGCTGTCTTCATGATACCAAATGAGACATTTTCTGTACTTTTTAGCATCAATATTTGTCTGCAATGAGAAGAAAGAAAATAACTAATTACATTTAAGAAGCTAGATGGTATGAAGTGTGTCTCTTTATTATTATTATTATTATTATTATTATTGAGGGAGCAGCCATCAAAGTGATACTGGGGTACAAATATACAAAGCCCAATATACTCATCATGACTACCCATCTAATAAGGATACACCAGGCACATGCATCACAACCATATGTGTGTGACATGGTGATTTCATATCAAGATAAACAGTGCATAACCTTGCAGGTGGGACCCAGTTAGAATTTTCTTCAGGTTGGGTGTCACATCCCACTCAAAATAAGGTTTGTTTAGGGATGATGAATGAAGCACTCTTGTTTCCAGAGGTGAATTATTCAAACCACAAAAGATTCTTTTCAACACATGGCTATGATGCTCCCTCAGCTACATAAGGATCTGGAATATGATCACATACACTGTTTTGGCATTTTCTTTCCAGATATGGAAGTTTCAGTCATAAACTGAAAATACAGTTTTTGTCATATATCCAGAATTGTATCTCTTAATTATGTTTTCTCAAGCATTTAGCATTCCTGAATATTATATGCAACATAAACAAACCAAATCATGAACCAAAATACTTGTTTAAGAGATTGTGCACTCATTTGAATTATAGAATTAGAATATTCTCAGACTTTGTGAATTAAAAGTTAAAAATCTTGTTTCTATACTGTTTATGAAAGAACGAATTTCAAAATATATATCTACTGCAACCACTACAACAAAATGAAATTTTGAAACATTTAAATTTAGATCACTTAAAAACAAAGAACTAAGGACAGTCTCAGACTGATTGATATCAAAGATCAAGAAGTTGCCCAGGGGGACAAAAAGATTTATTTCTCAATGTAAAAAACAGACTATTTGAAATGTATGCAATGTTGCACTGCGATGAATTTTTGGCATTGAATACAGATGTTGAATATGTGCAGGAGTGGCTGTGTGGTAAGTAGCTTGCTTACCAACCATATGGGTCCGGGTTCAGTCCCACTGTATGCCACCTTGGGCAAGTGTCTTCTATTATAGCCTCGGGCCGACAAAAGCCTTGTGTGTGGATTTGGTCGATGGAAACTGAAAGAAGCCCGTCGTATATATGTATGTGTGTGTCTGTGTTTGTCCTCCCAACATTGCTTGACAACCGATGCTGGTGTGTTTACATCCCCGTAACTTAGCAATTTGGCAAAAGAGACCGATAGAATAAGTACTAGGCTTACAAAGAATAAATCCTGGGGTTAATTTGCTCGACTAAAGGCGGTGCTCCAGCATGGCCACAGTCAAATGACTGAAACAAAAGAATAAATGTAAAACTACCTGGCATCAATGAGCAACTGGAAGTGAGGTTGAGAGAGAGACCAGCTGGCAATGGAAGTATCAACCACTGTGAGCAGGCATGGATGTACATTGATGACCACTAGGTGAAAAAGTGATGCATATCAGCTGAAGCTGAAATGCCATGAATATTAGAACCATACATTCTATCTCAGCCATTTGACATGAGAAGAACTCATCATCATCATCAGAGGCTGCACCAGGTTCCATAGTCTGTCTTGGCTTGGTTTTTACAGCTGGATACCCTTTCTAATATCAACCACTTTACAGAGTGTACTGGGTGCTTTACATGTAGCACAGATACAGGTGCATTTTACATGGAACAGTTGCTGGAGATGAATACTGGCACTATGGACACCGGGTGGGTTGTCGAAGGATTAGCTAAATGATATACAATGGGTTGAATCAACTCCAGTACATTACCCATATTTTTTTATTGATTCTATAAGGCCAATAGTTGAACTTCATCTTTATGCTATAAACCCAGAACAAAACAAGATAAAACTACTATAAACTGAAAATATCCTCTAGTTTTTTTTATTATATTTTATTTTAATATTCTCTAGCACCTGAAAGTACAAGCCTATATGTATGGAAGACAGTAATTTTATTTAGCTTGATGCATCTTTTCAAGTAGAGCAAATGTGGCAATTTGCTATACTTGAAAAGATGTGTGCAGCTAAGTAAAATCGCTGTCTTCCATACATGTTGGTTTGTCCTGTTAGGTGCTGGTGCCACATAAAAAGTGCCCCTGCCAGTGCTACATAAATGCACTTGTGCCAGTGGCATGTAAAAGCCACTCAGCACACTCTGTGAAGTGGTTGGCATTAGGAAGGGCATCCAGCCATAGAAACTATGCCAAAACAGACAATTGGAGTCTGGACAGCTCCCCAGCTGGACGGCTCCATGTCAAACCATCCAACCCATGCCAGCATGCAAAACAGACGTTAAATAATGAAGATGATTATCAACTCTAGCGTTCTGGATTATCAACTCTAGTATTCTGGATGAACTACATACCCTCCTTCAGATTCCATTGTGATTACAGGTGAATGAGTTTCATCTTGCCGTAACGAACGACCACAATGAGCAAGGGATGTAATTAGACCAGCATGGCATGTTGACAGGTTTCCTTTCACTAAAAGTAAAGGATATCAAACATCAGTGCTTTTATAAAATGTTTATAAACGGGTGGGAAATGGGTAGATTTGCATAAAAAGGATGGGGAGATTTACATAAAGAGGGTGGGGAGATGGGGAGATTTACATAAAGAGGGTGGGAAGATGGGAAGATTTACATAAAGAGGGTGGGGAGATGGGGGATATTTACATAAAGAGGGTGGGGAGATGGGGGATATTTACATAAAGAGGGTGGGGAGATGGGGATATTTACATAAAGAGGGTGGGGAGATGGGGATATTTACATAAAGAGGGTGGAGAGATGGGGATATTTACATAGAGGGTGGGGAGATGGAAAGATTTAGATAAAGAGGGTGGGGAGATGGGAAGATTTACATAAAGAGGGTGAGGAGATGGGGATATTTACATAAAGAGGGTGGGGAGATGAATAGACTTGTATAAAGGAGGTAGGGAGAATAAGAAATAACAAAAGGAAGGAGCAAGTAGTTGGATATATAATGTAGGTGGAGAGAGAGAGAGAGAGAGAGAGAGAGAGAGAGAGAGAGAGAGTGACAGAAGTAGGATGAGAATGAGGGATGGGACTTACCTCCAAGACAGAGACCATGTTGGTCAGTGCAAATTACACCAGTCACTTCAGGATTTTCTCCTCTGAAACGAAAACAGATTATAATTAATCAACAACATGAAATAACAACCTCAGTAAAGATTTTATAAATATTTCAGTTTTCACATATATTAATTGATAAACTATATTCATTGTTCTCAGCCTAGTCAAATTGTACATTAGATCACTATATTAATCATACCATAATTATACATTGTTTAACATAATTAGTGTTGTTAATCCATGAATTCCTAAGATAATTATGTTAACTGAACAAATCTTAGATCTAACATGTTATTTGGAACAGGTAATTTTGGAAGCTTAATACCTTCCCAAATTTATAATTTTTTCTAGATTAATATTCAAGGTTGTATTTAATAAGGTTTAGTGAAAGTTTGAGTTTTTAATTTAATGTAAAATCTCTCTACAATTTGGCAACATGACACAATTAGCTACATTAGGTGCTTACAAATTTGCAGGGAGAAAGACGAGGGAATATTAAAAAATAGTAATGAATTGAATTGAAATCCCAGCAGTCTTGCATAATAACTGAAAATATTTTTTCACTGACAAAAAAAGGGCAGGGATCTTAATGCATAGAATTAATTTCATTACAAAATAAAATGCCCCAATCTGTAATTTTTGTAAAAATTTTAAAATATAAAATATAATTTTACAAGAGCTCTCTCTCTCTCTCTCGTTCAACTTTGTTTACTTACTCTCCAATAGAACAGCCAAAATTAACAAATGGATTTGTATAGAATAAGCAAGTTTTCAGTTAAGTTTTCGGGGACTGCTACATAAAAGTCAATAAATAAAATAATCATAAATAAATATTAAGCAGGCCTCTATATTATACAAGGAGACCCCGCTTCGGTCATGAATGACCATGGGATTCCACCTAGAAAGTTACCCTCCCAGGCACAAGTCTGAGCAAGGTTGTTTGTGGAAGGCTAGCAGTCGCCTATGCATACCAGCCTCCCCTCTCCACACTACTGATGTTATCCAAGGGAAAAGCAAAGGAGACGATACAGCTTGGTACCAGTGATGTCACAACTTATTTCTACAGCTGAGTTAACTGGAGCAACGTGAAATAAAGTGTCTTGCTCAAGAACACAACACGCAACCCGGTCCGGGAATCGAACTCTCAACCTCACGATCGTAAGTTCGATGCTCTAACCACCGAGCCATGCATCTTCACTATATATATCATACAAGTAATAATTAAAACTACATATCCAGGAACGGACACAACGAAATGCTCGAGGGAGTACGAAGTAGCGACGAACACACATCTACAACTGTTTTCTTAACTTCGAGACTTCCTCTTACTAGCATAGAATCACTTCAAGGGAGATAATACATGTGTGTTATCGAGAGTTACATTTCTTAAAGCCAATTCTTTTAAACACAATTCAGAGAAACTACTAAATTCTTTGCTCTTTTTACCCATTCAATTCCTCTCTTTCAATTTCTATTTACAATATCAGCCTAAGAATTGTATTACAGTAAAAGGGTGCCTAACGACGTCACCATTTTAAACACTGGAATCGTCTGCTTGTGACAAAAATACGTTTATACAAATGAGGAAAGGAAAAAAGAAATTATCTGTTACGATATGTCTCTTATGATTGCTTAAACCAAATGAAGCAGAGTCGTTGTACAGTCAATTATTTGAATTTTAATTCCATTTCAAAATTGTGTGAAAACATACATTCTCCATCATTATCATCACCATCATTATTTAACGTCCGTTTTCCATACTGGAATGGGTAGGACGGTTTGACAGGAACCGGCAAGTCAGAAGACTGCACCAAGCTCTGCTGTCTGCTTTGGCATGGTTTCTCCAGCTGGATACCTTTTCTAATGTCAAATACTTAACAGAGTGTACTGGAAAGTTGAAGGACATGAACCCTCTCAAAGTTGAAAAAATTTATTCCAAATATATCACTAACAGTAAATTCTTAATGGTTCATAATAGCTCTAGTTCTTTTGTCTATCTAAAAGACATTAAAAATAGTCGTACTGATACACTGACTACAGTGCCGATTGTCCTCCGTCATTGCTACTGACACTTTTCACACATAACGTCTGGCCATATTTATTTATTGCAATATGACGAGCTTAGAAAGATTATGAACTTTTATTTTTTTTTTTTTCAACTTTGGCTATAACAAGTCTTTTGCATTAAGAGTTGCATTCTAAGTACCTTTGGTATGAATAGATGAAAGAAAATCATTTAATGAACCAACAGAACTAAGCATTTCTTGGGAGTCAAAGTTTAATACCAAATTTTCCAAACTATCTGTGTGTGTGTGTGTGTGTGTGTGTGTGTGTGTGTGTGTGCGCGCGCGCACGTCTTATTAGCATCATCCCCTTTAACTGGTAATTAACATCATGATTTAGAATCTTCCTGTGCCCAGCCTCCTTTTATAGACAGTTACTCTATATCCATCTTACTACTCCGAATGTCTTCTTCCCTCCCTGAGGAAAAAGGATATATATGACAATATTTATGACCATACTTAGCCATGACCTGTCAACTCACTCTTGCCCTTCATTCCAAACAGACACAGTCCTCTAGTCTTAGATTTAGTATTTGATAAAAAGACAAATAAATTAGAAATGAACCACAATCCTTTACAAGCTATGACCCCAGTAGACCTCATGCCATTCTTGGAAGTGTAGTCTATTCTTAACTACAATAGTGACAACATGGATTTCTTCCATCTTCTTGCTCTGTTAAAGTATTTGAGAAAAATTATATTAATGTGTCCAACTAGTTAATATTCTGTTTATTTGTGCAGCTGATGATAGCACTGCATTTAAAATGACGTAATGATTGCATTGTTCAATTAAATGGAGCTGCCTGAAACAGTCTTACTGTGTCACTTCTTGATATCCTGTTGCTTATTTTTGATATCTTAACATATAAAATCCGTTTCGTCTGTCTGTCCGTTTGTGCGCTTATAACTCAAGTATTGTTCATGCAATTTCATTGAAATTTTAAACATGGATACATGAGAGAGCTGGGCATTCCAATAGAATAGCTCTCAGAAACAGACTACATACAAATTCGTTCTTCACAACTCCTGAAGCTGTTTTCAGATATGATCCATAAAAAGCACCATCTGAACGTAGCCGTTGCCAGTACCCCCTGACTGGCCCCCGTACCGGTGGCATGTAACAAGCACTATCCAAACATGATTGATGTCAGGCCCGCATGACTGGTTCCTATGCTGGTGGCACATAAAAAGCACCCACTACACTTTTGGAGTGGTTGGCATTAGGAAGGGCATCCAGCTGTAGAAACATGGCCAGATCAGGTTGGAGCCTGGTATATATCATCATCAACCAAGCTTATCATTGACGTAGAATACTTTAACAAGAGACCATCCATGAATGAGCAATTAATGATGTACTTTAACCCATCAAAATATTAAGTGTTGTGTTATGAACCGAAAACAATACAAAATTGCTTTCTTTATACCAAATAAGGAAGTTGTCCAAAATACACTATAATTGATATGTAGTTATGTCTATGAATTTGTTTTGCTCTAATTATGTTCACAGGCTGTGAACTAATTGCTGAGAGTTATGTGGCAGAATACCAAGCAATTATTCTCTACAGGAAACCCAGCAATGATGCTACACCAGGCTCCAATTTGATTTGGCAATGTTTCTACAGCTGGATGCCCTTCCTAATGCCAACCACTCCGATATACATACATATATAAAATATTGGCTGCCAATGAAAGAATACAGATGGTTTTTTGGTGGGAGGAAAGTTTCATATCAAACTTTGGCCTCCAAGAAATGCTAAGAGCTGTCACTTCCTTGAGTGACATCATGCTCTTCAGCATGAAAGGATAAGCACAACAATACTCAAGGAAATTCCTAATAATTCATACAAGACATCGGTTATCTTTGAAAAGAATGTTCATATTCTTTCCTGTTAGTTTAATATGAAGACCAAAAGTGTAGTCTAACAAAGTAATTTTTAAAATGTTAGCATCATTGCTGGGTTTCTTGTAGAGAATAATTCCTTGGTATTCTGCCACATAACTCTCAGCAATTAGTTCACAGCCTGTGAACATAATTAGAGCAAAACAAATTCATAGACATAACTACATATCAATTATAGTGTATTTTGGACAGCTTCCTTGTTTGGTATAAAGAAAGCAATTTTGTATTGTTTTCTGTTCATAACACAAGACTTAATATTTTGATGGGTTAAAATACATCATTAATTGCTCATTCATGGATGGTCTCTTGTTAAAGTATTCTACGTCAATGATAAGCTTGGTTGATGACACAACTCTGCTGAGATCTAAATACTTTCCATTCCAAACCAGAAACATCAAATTAATCTAAACATCAAAAAAATGTAGATTTAGATTTTCTTTTTGAAGATGGAAATTAAACACTGCCTTTCACACACACACACACATATATATATATAAGAACACTGTAAAATATTTTGTATCTACTGGCAAGATATCCTTCTTCTAGTTATTTTAGTGTTCTTGGCAATAAAAATGGATAATAATGATTAATTGATGGATGGATGGATGGAAAAGTCACAATGAAGTAGTGACAAAAACAAATTGCTTGTGGTATTCATATCTACCTTATCTTTTTTTTGTTGGTATGATGTCCTGAAATTTAGATCTTAGAAGTAGTTCTGATTATAAAAGTCGGTAGAGACATAACTAAATTGGCTGCAACACTGAGTTGGTTATTTACTTTAAAGTTCTGTCATTATCATCATCCTTTAACATCCACATTCAATGCTGGCATGGATTAGACGGTTTGACTGGAACAGGTTCCAGTCTGATTTTGCTTGGTTTCTACAGCTGGATACTCTTCCTAACGCCAACCCCTCCAAGAGTGTGTAGCAGTACAAGCAGTCAGCACCATGTTGGATGAGATCTCACGGCAGCCATTGCCATCTCCGAGATTGGAGCGAGATCTCACCTGCATCCATTTGCCATGCGCGAGATCACAACGAGGCTCGTGATGGCAAACTGGATAAAACAGCCAAGCAACCAGATTCGATCTTTTTCCCTGTGACCGCTTGCAGAGCACACTTCACTGGCTGGGCCTCTAGGCTAATCCGCTCGTCACATCTCCTGAGGCAATGGGCCCGCGTAACAGAGAATGATGAACTCACACCGCATGAGATGGCTGCAGAGAGCAACGCACTTTCACCTTTGTGTATTGTGTAAATAAAACTGTTTGAGAACCTGCGCTTTACCTCAGACTTGTTTCCTCACCTGCTGGAGCCTTAACACGAAGAACAAGAAATTAATGAGAGAAGGCGATATTCAACCGATATCGAGAACCTTGCCTCCCATTACAAATGGTGACCCCCGAGTGAAGAATTTCCGGCAACCGAAAGAAGCTGCAGTGCACCAGAAGACTCCACTGAACTGCCAGTCATCATTCTGTCTGCTGCCACGTTTGAATTGCCCCCGTGAAAACAGGACTTTACCAGTCGCACGCCATTTTCTAGCGAATTTTTTCAACTGACAAGAAGACAAAAAAAGCCACCAGCATAGGTACTATTTACATGACATCAGCAATGGCCATGGCTACAGTTCCACATAGCTTAACGAGTCTCCTCAGCACAGCATATTGCAAATGGTCTCAGTCTCTTGTCATCCGTGAAGCCCACCAATCAAAGATCATGCTACCAGCAACAGTCACGATTACAATTTCATGAGTGCCATTTGCATGATACCTCCAACAGCCACAACTACAATTTCACTTGGTTTGACAAGTCCTCTCAAACACAGCATATTACCAAAGGTCTCGGTCACTTGTCATCAACTCCATGAAACTCAACATTCGAAGATCATGCTTCTCTATCTCGTTCCAGGTCTTCCTGGGTCTACCTCTTCCACAAGGCCAGTAATTTCAAGGGAGGGCTAAGTCGATTACACTGACCCCAGGGCTCAACTAGTACTTATTTTGACGAGCTCAAAAGGGGTGAAAGGCAAAGTCAACTTCAGTGGAATTTGAAGTCAGAACATAAAGATGGATGGAAAAGCTGCTAAGCATTTTGCCTGGATGGCTAACGATTCTGCTAGCTCACCGCCTTCCTATATACATATATATTGATATATACTATGCAATATAATGTTAAAAAAGATTAGCAACAGATACAAAAATGAAGAATTTTAATAAGTTCTCAATTGTTTACAATTCTAAGATTCAAAAACAGAAGCATCTGAGGACAAGTTTAGAGACAATAGTAGAATATTTGCAATGACGAAGAATAAAATAATTACAATCTTTACAACATACTATGAAAGCCAAATGGTAGGTTGAGTACAAATTAACATTTAGACATATCAAATAATATTGCTAAAAGAAAACACTTGAGTAAGAATGACATTTAATGAGAATGGATGGGAAGTGATTTATTGAAGTTCTGTGAACTTATAATAGATGGTAGATAGGAAAGTGAGAAAAAGATGACTTGAAAAGAATGGTCAACATCAACAGTTGGTTTGTAGTGAACAGAAAATGAAAACTGATGTATAAAGTTGATAATTCTTTTGCAGTTCTATCCAGCTTATCATCGATTTGTTTCAGTCAATGGACTGCAGTCATGAGGGGGTACCACCTTGAAGGGTTCCACCTTGAAGGGTTTAGATGAACATATTAAACCCTGTATGTTTTTTTTTTCTTCTTTTGTTAAGTCAGATACTTATTTTATTGGTTTCTTTTACTGAACCACTAAGTTACGGGTTTGTAAACAGACCAACACTGATTGCTAAGCAGTGCAAGAGCAGACACACACACACACACACATATATATAGAATGAACTTCCACATAGTTTCCACCGATCAAATTCACTCACAAAGCATTGGTCAGCCTGAGGCTACAGTAGAAGACCTTTGTCTAAGATTCTGCTCTGTGCATACACATAAAGGTGTGCACACATACACACACACACACACATATATATATATATATATATATATATATATACCCATGCTAGCATGGAACACGGACGTAAAACGATGATGATGATTATTATGACAGGCTTCTCTCAGTTTCAGTTTACCAAAGGGATTTGGTCAACCTGAGATTATAGTAGATACTTCCCAAGGTTCTATACAGTGGGACTGAACCTAAGTTCTTATGAATGGGAAGCAAGCTTCTTAACCACAAAGCCACATCTGCCTTCAGACACACACACACTTTACATTGTCAGAGAAATTCTAATTTGTATGTGGTTCAAGTAGAATACTAAATGTTCTCCTCTCACTAATGAAAAAACATTTAATTTATTGCAAAAAGAAACCAAACACATAATAATATACAAAAAACTGCAAATTTTGGAATGTAGATGTGAAGGAAAAAAATTAATACTGATTCATACCCTAACACTCAACCACAATATTAATTCGTAACACAGAAAATACATGTTGGCTTCAACAACAGAAAAACTCCCACAAATACCATTCTAACTTGATTCAACATTAGTAAAGCTTTCACCTGAATTTTCCATTCATGCAAAATACAACCAACACTACCTCAAGGAACATCGCCAAATGCTGGCAGACCACCAAACCTATGAAGTGTAGAAAAACAACACTACCACCATCTGGTAATTTCTAGCAGTTGAAATATTTTGACATTCCATATAATATATTGAAGAAAATGATTTACCATAAATCCTCGAGTATAATCCGCATTTTCTTCCCAAAATTTAAAGGTCAAAATCCCTAGTGTGTACTATATACGAGGTTAAAAATGAAAAATATTTTCTAAGCAATGTCCGAGTCTCTATTTGCTGTCCGGCAATGTTTATTCAGACGTATCTTGTGATGTCGGGTGCGAAAATACCTTAAGCTATATTTATTTTTCACTGATGTTATTACTGTTATTTCTTTATTTTCAAAGTGCACAAAAAAGCTACACGCTTGCATTATGTTATATATACAATAATAATAAAGGACGTTACCGTATATACGTTTACAAACCAAGGACGTTATCTAGACCTCCTTGACTCAAGTTAGAGAAGGGGTGCATATTATACACAAGGTTTAGGTTTTTCAGAGGTACAGCCCCCTAAAAATCCCCTGCGTATTATATTCAAGGGCAGACTATATGCAATATAGTCTTTTAAATATAATCAACTTATTGGCAGTGTTTTTGGTGGTGTAGCAAAGGGATTTTGAAAAGAAACTGAGTGCTGCTCCCACATCTGGAACAGTATTGTTGCTACACACACACACACACACACACACACACCCTGGACAGCATCCAGAGAAGGCTCACTCAAATAACTGGTATTAAATCACTCATAGACATACTCCAACCTCTAGTTCACAAGCATGCTGTCACCTGTCTGACTTTTCTATCACTATTCCTCAGTACAGGCTTGTCACAAGCCTTCACCACAAGACACCCGCCATTTGTCTCTCCACCTCTCTTTACCCTTGTTGTATTCAAACCTCTTCCAATCACCTCACACTAAGACTGGTTTCACACATACAACACCTTACCCAGTGATCAAAAGAAAGTGAGCAGCTTTTCACGTTTACCAAAATGACAAGAGTAATGTGTACAAAAAGAAAGTTTGCCAGCAAATACAAGCAGTATGTACTGGGTACTTTTTTCTCATGCCACCAGCACAAGTGAAGTCACCACACAGCTTGCAAAACTACAAACCTCATGAAGAGAGAAGGAACTTTATGCAAGGTGAATAGGGATAAAATATGAGAGAAAGAGGCAGGAGCAGAGTGTGCAACAAATAAAAGATCTGTAGACAGCATCAAACAAAGACCAAATGATGAACAACCTAGCTGCACCATCTGACATTGCAGAAACCAAAAAAGAAAGCAATTTTTTGCTAAAAGTTGAGACAATCAAATTTGACAGGATTTGATAACTGAAGCACTAACAACAAACAACCTCAAAGATGCAACCATTCCTACTATCTTCAAGAAAGAAAACAAATTAGAATGTGGCAAGTCCAGACAACTCTCACTTTTGTCAAATACTTGGAAAAATTCTGGTTCGAATCCTGCTCAACCATCTCATCCCATTATCAGAGAATCTCTAGTTCAAATCTAGTTTAGAACTTTTCAGAACTATTACTCATCTGGTGTTCTGTGCACACCAGCTATGGGAGAAATGACATGAGCAACACAAACCATTACACATGGCTTTCTTTGATGCTGTAAATCTGAAGCCCTGTGAAATGTGCTAGCCAAACATGGGATGCTCACAAAAACTCATCACAATCCAGCAACTTCTGCATGACAGGAAAGCTGAAGTGCAATGCTTCTAACTGGGGCATCCATGTATCTACTCCACAGCAAGACACCTATCCTTGTCCCTCTATACCTTTAATCTCTCAACTGGCACAAAGCCACCCCTGCCTAAATACTACTCCTCCTCCCTCCAGCCAAGCAGTTTTGTCTGGCAAGTTGCTTAGTGACTGCCTGTGCTGATGTCACAAAGAAGCACCCAGTCAGTACACTATAAAGCAGTTGATGTTGGGAAGGGCATCCAGCTGCAGAAACCAAGCCAAAACAGACTTTGAAACCTGGTGTAGTTCCCAGCCTTATCAGCTCCAGTGAAAGAGTCCAGCCCATGCCAGCATGGAAAACAGGTGCTAAATGATGAGAAATGGAGTAAGACAAGGGTGCACAATTGCCCTAATACTTCAAGCCCACTATGGGCAAGTCTCCTTCATTGGACACAAAACTCGGCTTGCAAAGACCTGCTGGGGCAAGCAAAAGCGAAATCGTGATGGCACCTGTGCCCACCGCTGCCTTTCTGGCACTTGTGCCCGTGGCATGTGTAAAGACTTTCAAGCGAGATCGTTGCCAGTGCCGCTGGACTGGCTCCTGTGTAGGTGGCACATAAAATACACCATTTTGAGTGTGGCCGTTGCCAGTACAGCCTGACTGGCCTTCGTGCCGGTGGCACGTAAAAGCACCCACTACACTCTCAGAGTGGTTGGCGTTAGGAAGGGCATCCAGCTGTAGAAACTCTGCCAAATCAGATTGGAGCCTGGTGTAGCCATCTAGTTTCACCAGTCCTCAGTCAAATCGTCCAACCCATGCTAGCATGGAAAGCGGACGTTAAACGATGATGATGATGATGATGAATTTCATACTGCAAAGTAAGCAAGTCATTTAACTCTGGCATTCTCCACAACAAAGCCCATGACTACTTTGATTATTTGAACTTTAGTTCACAGATGTCACAGTTTGTGTACCTTCAGAAAAAGAGCTACAGACAATATCTTCTCCACACATATGAAAGCATAGGTCAAACTTTCAACATAAATAAAGCTATGATCTTGCATCTCCAAACAGCCAACAGGCAGGAACCTAGTTCAGCTAGTCAATGATGTGGACGATGATGGAAAATGTTGAGCACTTCCAATATCTGGGTAGCTATCAATCACAGAATGCAGCTATTGATGAAGAGACCCAACCACTAATAAAATATACTAGCATACCCTGTTTGTCTGAGATGACAGGTATATGAAATGTGTGATCTGAGACAACTAAATTTCTGGTGTATAACGTATGTATAAACTCTCCCAGATAGTTCTGAAACCTGGAGAAATTATAGGTTGTCACTCCATAAGCTGAAAATGCACTATCAGAAATAGATGTCTGAAGAAAATCACATACATTCAGTGAGAAAGAAAATAGCAGAATGCCAGCATGCTTGAGCAAGCCAGTATCTCCTGCCTTGAAACCCAAATTACAGAATATCAGTTTCAATAGGCAGTACTGGATAATCAGGCATGACTGTATGGTAAGAAGTTTAGTTCCCAACCACATGGTTCCAGGTTCAGTCTCATTGCGTGGTACTTTGGGCAAGTGTCTTCTATTATAAATCCATCAAAGCCTTTGAGTGTATTTGGTAGATGGAAACTGAAATAAGCCTATCATGTGTGTGTGTGTGTGTGTGTGTGTGTGTGTGTGTGTGTGTGTGTGTGTGTGTGTGTGTGTGTGTGTGTGTGTGTGTCCTTGCCGTGACATTGCCTGACGGTTGTAAGTGAATGTCACTGTCACACAAGCAATGTCATTCATTTCCAGTATTCTGCAAGATCATATCTGGCCATGGAGAAATTTTACCTTGCTTGGAAACCAGTGAGGATTGATGACAGGAAGGACAGCCAGCCGTAGAAATCTGCTTCAATAAACTCCGTCCAACACATATAAGCATGGCAAAAAGGATGTTGAATGATGATGATGATGATGACGAACAACTGTTTTACTTCAAGGTGAACGAAGGAAAGCACACACGAGGACAAATGAAGTGGTTCCAAAGACAAAAGCAATCTGAAGAAGTATGATATGTACATGTGAGAAACGTTGGTAAACAAATGCCACACGACGAAATGGATTATCTATTATAGAACCCAACACTTCGATACATGAACCAAATATCTCAGCAATAAATGTCAATGAAGAAGGTAGTGTGACATGACCTACAGTACCACGTCTCCCACGCTCAGTCTGCAAGCAGACTTGTAGGTCTCTTATTGGCCTACATAACGACATGTAGACTCGCAAAGTTATATCAAACAGACGGTGATCTTTCATCCTAACCCCCAAAGGATTTTCAATGACTACATCTTCAAAACAATATCTCAGTCACTGTCACTCAACCTGAACATATACATTCAGAAATAGCCACAGAATCAATAGACTTCTTAGGTCTGAAACACTAATTTAGGAGGCAAACCACCAAGAAGTGCAACAGTCATGCTCAGACCAAGTTACCTTGCCCATCTCTGCTGTCGCTACCACGAGAATCTGTGTAGCATAGAAATACTGCACAGTATCCAAAATGCAACATGTCCAAGCTTTCATACAATTCATCAATGTATATAAGATTGCGCTCTATGGTTGCCAAAATGATGAAGGTCTTGTAAAACTGGGAAGGTAGACCCGAGTCATACTTCATCATTCAACCAACAACCTGCATAGCATGGCTTAACCAAGATTAAATTCTACATCACCTAAAAATATTAGTAAAATACCACCTTAAGAACACTGTGACATACACAGTCCAAATAAAAGTACATAGACTCAAAAATAGCAACATCAATAATCTCACTAGCCACAAACAATGTACTGGAATGTACACCGTCATCGATAAGTGCAGTAAGTCATCAGAACCTATCATGGTCGTTCAATTTGCTAAAAATAGCAGCTAAACCCATCTCAAAATCATATCCTACTGTTTTAAAAAAAAATATATTTTTAGATACCCTATAGGTGAGACAGTCACGACTGGAATGCTTTTCATCATAGGTCTAGTCAATCAGGACTAACATAGCGTTAAGCAACAACTAACATACATAAAGAATGGACAGTGTGAAAAAAAGAAACGTCCGAGATGTCACATTGCGTCCCAGTTATTTTTCGATTGGGTTAAATGAAAATATAACCGATTACAGAGAACAGAAATGAATTTTCCAAAATTAACAGTTATAATGTACGTCCAACGGAAATTGAACAACATTCTGTTGTCATACTATATATGTACTCGTATAGGTAAAGGAAACTGCGTCGGCAAAAATTACTGAGTTTTTTCGTCCCTCAGACGAAGATTAACCCAGAAAAGTGGTTTCCTTTTTTCCTGACTACAGCTACGAACATAACCCATCTCCTAAACTATATAAATATCCATGGCAGCAGTATTTGGTAAGGTGTCCGTGGCCTAGAAGCATCTCAGTGAATTTTAATTATACAGAGAGCGTCCAGGTAGTCACTCGACCTGCTAGAAACAGCAGGTAAATCACACCTTACTGTCTTGAAAGTGTAAAAATATACATTATTTACGGCAGGGGTAAAAATACGCACACAACTCGTTTTCGGCGTAACCCTAACCCTAACCCTAACCCTAAGCGCCGAAAACGGATGGTGTGCGTATTCTTTACCTTTACTTTATTTACTTTAACCCTACATACTCATGAGACAGAATGGACAAGATTAGATTGCCTTCGAAACAGGTCTGGGTAATTTTTCAGATTAACACCCGCACGATCTTCACTAGGGTGTTAGGGTTAGGGTTTTAGGGTTAGTTTTAGGGTTAGGGTTAGTGTTACAGTTATGGACGGAATTTCCTAACCCAAACCCTAAAACCCTAACCCTAACACCCTAGTGAAGATCTTGCGGGTGTTAATCTGAAAAATTACCCAAGTTTGCTCAAAATCGAAAGCTTGGTTACAACAGCAACAATATATACATCGTTTATGACCCAAACCGGTGTTGGCCGAAAATGTTTGATAAATGCAAACCAGAGTGAAGTTATTTACGTAGCAGAATTCTGCCGAATATATCATACACGATGACATGTATTTTCATAAAACACAAACACTTTCAGAATCTCAGAAATATGTCACTTGTGTTAAATAAACACTTTAAATCAGCTTTCGGAATTTCTTCAAACCCAAACAAATGATTGTTACTTTAAATAGTTATTTTCCAAATGACGGTAATTCCGTCTTATATTTTAATTTGTGATAACCTAATTCATTTTGTTGTTTTAGATCTTAAGAAAAATTACTACTATTTATACACTGAAGGATAATTCGTAAGAGATTATATTTTAATAATACAAAGGTTCCTTAAATATAAATTAGACAATACTGCGACGCCCCCCAAGTTCTGTTAGTCGCATCTTCAATGCGATACGACAACCTTGTTAGGAATCATTGTTTCATGTTACCATTACCAAAGTACAGTATCAATTATGAATTGAACTGCTAAAACTGTCCTGACCAAGGGTTCAATACAGAATAATGTTTTTCTACTTAAATAAAGAACTAAATATTTCATTTTTGTAAAGCGGATGTTTTAAGTAAACATAGGCAAATTACAAATACATATATATGTATATATATATATATATATATATATATATAGATATATACACAAACTTTGTGTGGTAGACTTAACCAGTCACTCGGTTTAACACTACCATCTGGCCCTTGGAACCCTTTAGCATAGTCCTCTCTGGTACAAACATTTGGACCAAGTCTTTTCTTACAACTCACCTATCACGGAGACCCTGAAAAACATAGAGCCATAGGCGCTGCTCCCAAATATATATAGTTCCGTTCTTTAGTAACAATATAGTTCTAAATTACTATCACATGGTATAAATCTGCACTTAACAACAACTTGGCCAGAGATGAACTTAGCAATTTTTTTAAGTATCAATCAAGTATTGGAGTTGATCTAATCGACTATATTCGTCCCTTAAATGAGAAGTCTTGCAGCATATTTTAGAAATCAACATTCTTCAAGAAGTCATAAAGTCAATGGAAACGGCCGAGCATTGGAATAAATATTTCTAATGAACTATTAATAATGTATAGTGAGAAGAATCGAAACTTTCTGTTATCAGTAGTTAAAAGAAATAGACTAAAAGTAGATATCGCAATCGTGGTTTCTAAAATATGTTATCCCAAAGGTTAAATACTATGACCCATACAACATCCAAGGGTGTTTATGTAGAAAACAGCTTTAAAATAACCTTTAAAAACCTTTAAAATAATGAAATTTAATTCGAAAACGATATCGAAATGAATTATTAATATATATATATATATAAAACAAGTCGATCCTCTTTACATAGAATGAACTATGTACAGTTTATAATTATTATTTTGTCAGTCTAACAGATCAAATAATAGATCGATTTTTTAGTAAGAAACTATGCTTATAATATTATTCGATTAATGGTTTATAGTATATAGCTTTAGGGATTATGTAATTGACATGGGGTCTATGAAACTGTTCCCAATCATCGCTTATATTTACTCATTAATATACTGTGCGTAGCGGAAGTCTAGCAATTTAACAAATATTCTAATGAATGGAGAGCAATAATAGACGTAAAAGGAAAATATCCTAACTTACACTTCTGTAAGTACCTTGTTCATCTGAGACTCCATTGTAAATATGTGTAGTATTTAGTCAACAATTCTAAAGTCTACGTCTAAATAGCAACAGAGATGGCTTCAAGTGTGAGCTATGTTGACTAAATGTGAGATATTGGGAAAGACTTCCTCTAGGAAGTGATTGCTGCTGCTATCTCACTGTGGCAGAACAACTAACACGTTGGGATCGGAGAAATAGTACGACGATACCATTTTAATACAGAGGGGTGGCAGTGTATTTTTATAAACGTGTTCAGAAACCCTAAGTCGATACGCTTTTAAATTTAGAATGTATGGTGTGTAATAATAGATAACATTGATCGAACATCCCGTCTTTTTAGAGAAGTATAAGACTTACATTATCTTATGTCTTGTACGTATATACCACGATAGACTGAGTTTAGGCAGATTCGGCTGCTATTTTTTGCAGGTCTTAGGACCACGTAGAGACTCCCTTGTTAGCGTGGAAATCAGTCCTTTTGTTGCATTTGGCACTTTATTGTGAGTCGTGACTGGAAAAAAAAATCAAATAAAAATTAGATTTTTGATTATATTGAATATAATTACCAAACTATCAATAAGGTAAAATAACCGAAGAAACTTGATCGATTTTCTTTCGTGTAGTTTGGATCAGATCTTCAATTTTGTGCACAAATTGAAGTTGAGGTTTGTGACATTGTTTACTACTGACGCCCCTTTATAGAAAGTTTATGGTTTCTTCTATCACTCCCTTCCTCTAATTCTTGGCCTCTCTTTCTTCGTTCGTTCAGTCTGTTTTCATGGATGTCACTCTAACATAGAATGATTGTGTATATGAAAGTGGTGGGGGTAAACGAAGGCAAAGAAATACATAGTTGTAGTGGAAGGGGATAATTATGACTTCAGTAGTCTTCGACTTCTCGCCGTTGTTCTTCAGGAACTGCGTGAATTTCCTCGTCGGCTACTTCCCTCCATTCTCTGATTACGTGTTCTTTCGCAACTTTGGTTAACGATTTATTCGAATGCATCGTAAAAAGTGAACGTATAAATGTTCATACATAATGAAATTAATCTAGGATTATACACACAAAACACACATTACACTCATATATTTCTTTGTAAATTTACGTGTAAAGAAAGGGACCCACCCGACTTGCGAAATACATGCTTGTGTGCCGTGAGGCACGCTGTACTGAAAGCAAACCAGAAGTAGGAGAGGAAAAAAGGACGATTGACAACAGAATTTACTATGTTTGGGGACCATTAGCAACAGATTTTGTTAGTTGGTGAAAGGTAAGTCACATTCTTTCTTTCCTTCGCACTGTCTTTACTCTCAGGATTGTGAAATGGAATACATATTTTAAATGGTATTACTAAACTCAATTATAATAATTACATTTTAGTCATTTTCGGCCCTTCGCTCATAACTAGAGACTATATTCGTAAATTTGCCAATACCTGGTGAAGTAGAAGAAACTACTGGACTTCTAAAATATGTACCTAGCTCCTCTTTGTTTTTACTATTGCTGTTGCTATCTGAACATTTGTATATTTAAACAAATCTTTATTTATGTATTTGTTTTTGAATGTTCCTCCTTTCTGCTGCTACCTTCACACTACTCCATCATACGGACTCTAAGAATATTCACATAACGAAGAATAGTTACTTAACAAACCTTAACTTCCTCGAAGAAAATCAATTTAGTAATGCAGATTTCTTTTACGGTGTAAATATATTCAATCCAGTTTTAAAAGCTCCCTATTGTGAAGTACGGTTCACAATAGTAAGCTTTCAAAACAAAATTGAACTCGAATATAAACCAGAAGTTTGTTTATTTTTGTTTTCGTTAATTTTTTTTTTTTAAATTGAAAGTCACCATGCTGTATCATCCAAGAAAAACAAAAGACTAGTAAGAACTCTGCATAATTACTGAACAGGTGACAATAAGCTGGTGTGTTACTGAGGGCAAGAACAGTCTTGCTCACAACCTGTTCTAGAAAATGGGACATATAATTAATTTTTGTTATCTTGAATGACAAATATTTAAGTAATTTAATGGGTTGGGTTTTAAAACGTTTTCTTTTAAAAAAAAAAAAGATATTTTTTATGAAGAAATATTAAGCAACAGAATATATACCTATGATTTTTTTGTTTGTTTTTTGCATAGTTTATGTCGATTATTAAACGTTGCTTATCTAACACACATATCTATATCTAACATATATATATATATATATATATATATATATATATATATATATATATATATATATATATATATATATATATATATATACACGCGTACACACGCACGCACCGTCACAAGTTCTACATTCCCTAATCTTCATAAATAATTAGCAATACAATTGCTATATGCCGGCCAGACGTCCAATAAAAGCTTTCACTGTAATAACAATAGCAGTAGTAGTTTGAGTTTATGATTGACTTTGTCGTTCATCCCTACAGGAATCGATGAGATTAAGTACCAGTGTTATATTGCGTCACTTTAATCGGATACACCAGATCTATAAATATTGGTTATTTAGCTAGCCGAAAGAAATCATATTGCGGACAGACTACAAAAAAAAAAACATTTTATTTCACCACATCTCTCGGTAATTAAGTGTTGTATTTATATAGTGTATGTTGAATGTGTTGTGTGCGCTCTGACAACTTGTAATTATTCTCATATTTTATTTTTATTTTTCATTGGTTGGATTGGCTGAAAATTATGTAACTTAAATCCTGTGACTTTGTTTCTGCGCTAGCAACAATATTTTCTTTGGTCAGCAGAGCTGAGTTGAATGAGATGTTGGATTCCATCTGCAGATAAAGCCAACTCAACGATAACTTGAAGTTAATTGACGGGTTGGCGGGGGAGGAGCTTTGCTCAAACGCCTTTTGCTTCTGTTTTTGTTTTTATTTTTTTAGTTGACACTCGCTGCTAAGTAGCAGTAAGTATATTAATTACCTTCTTTCATTTACTAAATTTATTTGAAAAACATTAATTCTGTCTCCATATACTATAGGTAACATGTTTCTGTTCGGCTAAATTGATTTCTAAAACAAATGCATTTGCGTTAATTCAACTATATGAAGGAAAAAAAAAACACGCAGCTGAAAAACTGGGCAGCTGAATTGATGATTTTTCACTGGAATCTAGAATTCCTCAGTTTAATATTAACGATATTGTCTTAAAATGATATCAGCATCCAAAATGGTCTCGTTATGCACTACCAAATATTAAAGTTATAATAGGAAATATGTTGTAGAGATGCAGAGAGAGATTTCAGAAAGAATAAGAAGTGCAGTATTAAAGACATACTGGAGTGTTGCTTGCTCTATCTCTCTTTCTCTCTCTCTCTCAGGTTGAACAGGTCTGTAAGAGAATACCTTTTTACACTGCTTGACAGGCTGAGAAAATAATAGAATTACTCCCAGAATAGTGTAATGCCTATAATGCTGCTTAGTGCAGACTGAACAAACCCATGACCTAAGGCTTTCCAGTTATGACTGTCCCGTCCCTCTCTCGCATATTGCGAATTTAGACCCACAGTCTTTTTACAAGTTGGTAGGGTATGATTTGAAGGAGATTTGGCTACTTTTTCCAGCAAGTCCATCGAACAGTGAGCTAACAATATAGAGTTAGTCGTGATCCTAGTACGGTGTAATATGTACAAATGCTGGGACTGTGTCGTTTTTGTTGCAAGATTTTTATTCTTATCCTTAAGGATCTAAATTTTTAAGAAGCTTAAGGCAAGAAAATGTGGGGATCTTTTACATGAAATCTGTTCCTTGGGATGGTTTAGGTTTTTTTTTTATCTAGTTTTATTATAGTTTTATCAAAGCCTCCAGAGACTAAAAAAAAACAGGAATTTATTGAGAATGGATTCAAGAGAGTGTACTATGCTAAAGGTATAAAAAGGACCAACTAGTGGTATTAATGGGAAAAAATTAAAATAAGGAATTTTAACCATATAGAAGTCTGATTTTAGAAAAGGAAATTTTATGCAAATCATTTGATAGGTTCAGTTCCCACTTCAGGTATTGAATTGTGTGTATGTCATTTGAGAAAGAAAATTATCCTGTCAGACTAATACAGGCTTCGACTTCTGTGGTTAAATGATGGTACAAGTGAACTGGTTTTGTTGATGGGAATGAGACATTCTGGCTCAGCCATTTTGGTGCCACCTATTTGGCGTCACTGATTCGACACTGACTTATTTTTAATGACGTTTTTAAATTCATCTGTTCTTTCCTTCCTTCTCACTCTCTCTTTTTCTCTGTTTATGTGTATGAGCATACTTCTCTTTATGTATATGAAAAAAAGGGAGTATTTAAATCAATCCTGTTCTTTTTATCTGTATATGTATATTTCTGAATGCACATTAGTATTTTCCAGTACCAAAACACCAAAACGGGCTGAATGTCCAGTGTGCTGTGCTAAATCAACATCCAAATAGCCACACTCAATTGGCTCATTCCATTAGTAGATGTCCTATGTAACGCCTTAACATCTTTTGACGCAATGGCTTTATCTCCCATTTATCTAATAAGACACTAGGACTAAACAATGATCCTTTATACTTTAGAACTAAAAATGACCCTTAATACTATGTAAAACCACAACTAAATATTATGGAACCATAATTAATATAGTGATACTAGCATGAAATTCTGCCCCTTAATCCAATGAGACTATCAAGACCTAAATATCATGAATTAATAGCAGAACCAAGGATTGTATATGCAAGTTCCTTGAAATTCAAGGGGTAAATTTTCATCATCATTTAATGTCTGTTGTCCATGCTGGCATGGGTTGGATGGTTTGACCGGGCTGGCACACTGGAAGGCTGCACCAGACTCCAGTCTGATGTGGCATGGTTTTCTACAGCTGGATGCTCTTCCTAACACCAGCCACTCTGAGAGTGTAATGGGTGCTTCTATGTGTCACTGGCACAGGTGCCATATGTGTGACACCGGGGTGCTTTTACGTACTACTGGCATGAGTGCCATTTGCATGGCACTGGTATCTGCCGTGACTGTGATTTCACTTGGCTTGATGGCTCTTCTTCTCAAGCATGACATGATGCCAAAGGTTTTGGTCATTGCGTCTGTGAGGCCCAACACTCAAAAGGAACTCAGCCATTTTGCCTCCAAGAGGCCCAACGCTCAAAAGGTGTTCTTTACATGCCGTCAGCACAGGTACACTTGGCTTGACAGGTCTTCTCAAGCACAGCACATTACCAAAGGTCTCAGTCACTAGTCATATGATTAAATGGCTGGTTATGATAGAATAAAATCTCTTGTATGAAGATGCTATATAATCTACAGCTCATGGGCCACCAAAGAAATTTCTATGTGGGATAGAGATGGATGGTCACAGATCATAAGTCTACTCAGTTGGGAATGACTTTAGGTAAACAACTTGTAGCCGACAAGGGGACCTCTACAGGGTTGCTCAACCTGTTAGAAATAGCAACCAAATCACCCTGAAATCACATGCTCTTAAAAGAAAAAATACATATTCATATTAGATGATGTAGTCTATGGTACACAATGCCTGTGAAAAATAGACAAGATGGTCATGGCTGGAAGGCCTGTTCAATAAGAGCCTGCTTCAGGGTTAAATAAACAACTTCAGCTCTCTTGGTTTACTTAAGCTGGACATTTCTCTGAGTAAGTGGTGACAAGTCCTGTTTCTAATACCTCAGCTCACTACAAAACATACCCTAAATTTTTTATGTCCTTAGTCTCAGGAATTACTGTACTTATGGTTTTTGCAGGTCTTCTTAGAATGTGTTGTTTGCATGGCAAGAACTGAATTGCTGTAATGCTACAACAGGCATGGTGATTGGATTATGCAGTTTGCTTGCCAACCACATGGCTTGGAGTTCAGTCTCACTGTTCAGCACCAAAGACAAGTGTCTTCTATTATAACCCTGAGCTAACCTCGAACCGTGTGAGTAAATTTAATAGATGGAAACTGAAAGAAACCCATCTATATTGGTAGTTCTCAACCAGGATCCATATGGTCCTTGGTGGACCATATAAGATTTTGTTTAAAATTTATCTTCAAGAAATCAGTTATACTTCTACAATACTCAAAATATTAAAATCTTTTAATACAATTTCTAATATCTAATTATAAAAATACAGAAGGATTTTTTTATACATACATTGAATGGTTATGGAAGTCCAGTAGAATAAAAAAGAAATTAAAGGTGTCTATAGGCAAAAAATGGTTGAGAACCACTAATCTATACAATATATGTGCCTCCTTGTCTTCACATCTCATGATAGTTGTCAATGAGTGTTACTATCATGCAACTAGTGGTCCTCATTTCCAGTCTTCTATGAAAATCTGCCCACTCGTTAGGAAAATACTTCTTTGCTTGGAAATGAGTGAGGTTTTGCCAACAAGAAGGGCATCCAGCTGTAAAAACACAAAAATCTGCCTCAACAAATTTTGTTTGATCCATGCAAGCTTGAGAAAGTGGACATGATGATGGTGATGATGCTTATACAGATTTTCATTAAATTAAATTAAATTGTTTTTGTTGTATACCTTGATGTCTGATTGAATAGACCTATTGCCACCAGACATTCCAACCATGTAATTCAATGTAAAAGTGTATCAGCTAAGGAAAATTTTGGTGCTATTTCTAACATGTCAAGCAACCACATAGCAGCTCCCTCATTGTCTCACTACAGTAAATTGTTCTGTCACTTTATTTGCGTTGATATTCAGAAACACATGTTTTGATCAAAAATTTCTTTGTCAAACATTATTTCTGAGCAACACATTTATTTTTCCTAGTTTATTTTCTTAAATGAGATTTTTACATTGGTTTTTTTACAAATATATATGAGAAAGTTTTTCAACATTAGTTAGCTGCAAGAGATGATGATGTATTTTATTACTAATCTCTCTTTACTTAGGCATACAGCCCCAACATAGAATGGACATTACAAGGACAGACAACACAAAACGTGGGGTACATGTAACGAATGATGAATATGTAATGGAATATTTATAATGAAAAGGATGAAATGGCTTACGAGCCCCCCAAAGCTCGCAGTTTCATTTTACTGTTCTTATAATCAGTCTCTTATCTTTTTATTGTTCGTCCATTATATGTTCAAGCAGATCCTCTCTCCCAATCACACTGGGCAAATTCTCATATCGAACATATATATATCCATATGGTTAATTAATTCCTGGAACGTTCCTATTAGTTTTTGTATCTTCTCTGTTTCCAGCAACACTGCTTTCTCATCTGTTTCAAACAATTCTGGTTCTAATCTTACTCTAATCACACCTTTTATCTTCGTTTTCCTCTTTTCCAATTCTATATCTTTCTTATAGATCTCTCTTATAGATGTATCTTATCACTGGATGTATTCCTTAGTAGCATCCTCCACACAACTCTGAAGTAGGTTGTAGATAATGTCCTATTGTTGTTTAAACCCATCATCAATCCGGATTCAAGCAGTTATATGATCAAAACTGCTCCAACAACAACCAGGTATCATCTATTCACTAGATTACATTATTTAATGCTGGGGTTCTCAACCGGAGTCCATGTAAGAATTTTGGGGTCCACGGATGCAATATAGTAGACTTGAGGGTCCCCAGTAATTTTTCAGGGGCCATGAAAAGATTGTGCTTCAGACCAGTAAAGTTTATGTGCAATAAATTGCTTATACTTCTTAATTTTTATACAAGTCCTAATGATATTTAATTATAAAAATACAATTGGATTTTTTTAAACATCGAATGTCTATGGGGAGGGGGGATCCAACAAAGTAAAACGGGAATCAAAGGGATCCACAGGTAAAAAAAATGGTTGAGAACCCCTGATCTTGTGTATCATTTTATTTTTTTTTCAAGTTGATATTGTATGTGTGTGTGTGTGTGTGTGAGAGAGAGAGAGAGAGAAAGAGAGGCACAGGCTAACCATGTGATTAAGAAGTTCAATTCCTAACCACATGGTCATGGGTTCAGTCTTTGGGCAAGTATCTTCTATATCCTCTGGCAGGCAGAAAATGGAATGCAGCCCAAAGACGGCATCCTACTCCAGTGTCTGCTTTGACATGGTTTCTATGGCTAGATGCCTTTCCTAATGCCAACCATTTTTCAGCATGTACTGTATGTTTTTCTCTTTGTCTTGACAGTTGTAAACAAACATCACCATCATACAAGCAATGTCCATGACTGGCCATGCGTAGGGAAGTATTTACCTTTCTTGGAAACGGGTGAGATTTGGCAACAGGAATACATTTCAAAAAAGAAAAACAATCTGTCAGGCTTAGAATGTGAGTCGGACATTGTGTTATCTGTGGTGAGAAACATGACTGATGATGCACAAAGGATCTAGGCATACCACCAACTTCTTCAAAAATTTCCATAACATTTAATATTGGAGTCCATGCAAATATGTAGACAGGGGGACAGGCAGGATGACATGGTTTAAATTTGGATAATAAACCACTGCACAAAGTTAATGTTAGATTTTTTTTCCTTCAAAACCGTGCAAAGTGGTTGCTTTGTAAAAGGCCATTTAGTAAAAGGAGGCCCAAGTCACAAAACATTGAGAACGTCTACCTTATATTCATCTTGTCATCCAACAATGTGGTCAGTTGACGTGCTAGAAATAGCAGCCAAATTCCCATACCACACCTTACTATTTCAGTAAAAATAAAGAAGTACATATTGGATTATGTAGTTCTGAATATATTGTCTGAAAATAAATTTGGATGATCATGGCTGGAACCCAACCACTTTGATTATAAATCTGCTCTCTCAGGGTTGATCTGGAGTTAAACAATAACAAATCACATTTCTATGGTGCTGCTGTAACTTATGGTAAAAAAAAAAACACCAGCATTCATTGTGGAATTAAGCAATTTCAGCAACACAACCTTTGACTTTTCAACTAGTTTATTGGTATCTCTATTCACTCAACCAACCAAACACGTTCTACAAATAATAATTACAAGTAGCTGTACCATCAATTGTTGCTGTACTTTAGTTTTTGCTTTGTTCTCAGCTCTTTTTGTGTAATCCTTCAACTGTTTCTCTTTGCAGACACTAGATAATCTAAATATAATCATTTTAGTATTTTCATTTATTTTATATTGTCTTTCAAAGCTCTTTGGGTCTGGTCACATCTCATGTTTGTCAACAATAGGCGCAGGAGTGACTGTGTGGTAAGTAGCTTGCTTACGAACCACATGGTTCTTGGTTCAGTCCCACTGCGTGGTACCTTGGGCAAGTGTCTTCTACTATAGCCTCAGGTCAATCAAAACATTGTGAGTGGATTTGGTAGACGGAAACTGAAAGAAGCCTGTCGTGTATATGTATATATATATATATATATATATATATATATGTGTGTGTTTGTGTGTCTGTGTTTGTCCCCCCAACATCGCTTGACAACCGATGCTGGTGTGTTTACGTCTCCATAACATAGCAGTTTGGCAAAAAAGACCGATAGAATAAGTACTAGGCTTGCAAAGAATAAGTCCTGGGGTCGATTTGCTCGACTGAAGGCAGTGCTCCAGCATGGCTGTAGTCAAATGACTGCACCAAGTAAAAGCGTCATAGGTTTTTCAAGTAATATGTTATTAAAATTGTCTAGTTTATTACCATCGTCATTTTACATCTGCTTTCCATTCTGATAAGGCCTGGATTGGTATCAGAAATAAAAAAAAATAGGGTTTCTAATTCAAGCACAAAGTCAGCAACTTTTGAAAAAGAGGGCTTAGTCAGTACTTTATTTTATCAACCCCTGGAGGAGGAAAAGATGATCTCAGAGGGAGTTGGGATTTGAACTCTGAATGTAGTCAGAAGAAATGCTAAAAACATTTTTTCCAACACTGACAATTCCACCAATGTGATGCCTTTATCATCATCATCATTGTTGCCTTAATATAAATATATTCATAGACATATACACAAATATGCACACTTCATATTCTTTTTATATATATATATATATATATATATATAATATATATATATATATAGAAGGTGACAAATTGAATATTAATTCCATTTAAAACCAAGTGGCCTAGCATATAAAAAATCTGAAAATTCAGAAAAATTGTATTACATGTGTATAAGAAGGGATGACCACTAGGTGGACATCCAATATGCTAGAAAGAGGTCATCAATGACCCAACCACAAAGAAAAATAATGCTCTCCAGAAAAAGTTTCGCAAAACACCAGAACATAAGCGTACAAGACAAAATGAGAAATATACAGAATAAAGAAATAATTGTGTACCGGTTTCGACATTAACGTTTTACTTGCATAACAACATCTGTGGTCTCTTCAGCACAATCGTTCTAGAATCAATATAATTTGCAGAACTATACACGAATTGTCTTCATAAAATAAAATGTGGTTGGGTCGTTGATGACCTCTTTCTAGCATATTGGATGTCCACTTAGTGGTCATCCCTTCTTATACACACACACACACATACTGAAACAAGTAAAAGATAAAAGGTGTGTGTGTGTGTGCATGTTTTTTTTATTCAAATGAACCTGTGAAATAAAATATTACTGAATGACTAGAAATCAGTTTTATGGGAAAGTAAAGTGTTTTATATAGCAACTTTAAATACGTTACATATTTAGAAATGACTTATTAACATTATACTGAAGTCTAATTAACAACTTGCTCTATAAATAAATGAGCCAAATTAATCATTATATAACATTCACAACGTCTTTATATTGAAATTACTTGTGTAGCTACTGTTTCACTTTGACCATTGACATTCTAAATAAATAAACCTAGTGAACGAAATTAGTCATGAGCATCGTTCACATGAATAGTAATGGGTTAGTGTTAGTATATTTAATGTAGTGAGCATAATTGGAAATAATTATGTGGTGAGGAATGGCAGTCTTAGTTCAGTGACTGTTGCTGTTAGGATTATTTCAGCATGTATGGGAGGTAACTTCCGTTGTGTTTTGGTCGTGTTATGACCTCCTCAGCAAAGCAGACTTCATCATTCTTGTCAAAGAAGTGTTAAGAAAGCCACTGAGTTGATGTACAATGTTGTACGCGAACAAGTGTGAAAAATTTGCATGTTTAAAAAAAATAAATCTTTTGAAAGAAATTCATTCAGATGTTCTCATGTAAAAAAGAATTATTTTTAATGTACTTAATGCAGTAATAATTAAAAATAATTTTACATGTGGTGTCTGCTTTGCTGTGGAAGTCTGATAAGACTAAAACCTGTTCAGGGGCAAGAGTGGCTGTGTGGTAAGTATCTTGCTTACCAACTACATGGTTCCGGATTCAGTCCCACTGCATGGCACCCTGGGCAAGTGTCTTCTACTATAGCCTCAGGCCAACCAAAGCCTTGTGTGTGGATTTGGTAGACAGAAATTGAAAGAAGCTTGTCATATATATGTGTGTGTGTGTCTGTCTGTGTTTGTGTTTGTCTCCCCACCAACGTTGCTTGACAACCGATGCTGGTGCGTTTACATTCCCATAACTTAGTGGTTCGGCAAAAGAGACCGATAGAGTAAGTACTAGGCTTACAAAGAATAAGTCCTGGGGTCGATTTCTTTGAATAGATGTGGTGCTGCAGCATGGCCACAGTCAAATGACTGAAATGTGCAAAAGTGTAATTAATATCAGGTTTCAAAATAACTACCAGGATTGATTCTCTCCCCTCCACCCCCACTCCCACTAAGACCTAAACCTATCTTTTCAGTCTCGTCATTAATAGTACATAGTACTAACTAATATCTCTCTCTCTCTCTCTCTTTCTCTTTCTCTCTCTTTCTCTCTCTCTCTCTCTCTCTCTCTCTCGTTGCTATGAGGACTGTCATCTTCATTTGTCCTCTTATCTGTATGCTGGTACAAATTCAATAGATCACATAATTATTATTTTACTGTATAATGCAAACAGGTCATTCAGAACTATAATGAAGCTTTAATTAGCTATTCTGTTTACTCTTTTTCTTTCTTGTCAGCCATTTGCTAAGTTGTTACTCGAATGACTTCTGCTAGAGCAATTGTATTGTTTTTACAGCTAGCTGTCCTACTCAGATTAATCATTCAGTTGAAAAGCAGAGGACTAAATCCTGTTATCAGAACACAGCCAGTGGATATTATGAAGTTTGAACTCATGGTTTTGAGCACTGGAAGCACATATCACTGGTTTTTGAAACACCAGTCAATGAAATAGATCACTATAAATAATTCAGGATTTAATATCGTGTCTAAGTTTAACATTTGTGCATATAGTCCTCCTTCCTTCCTTACATGTTATCTAACAATTTTTTGATTAATTATTCATTAAACAATGTATACAATTATCTTAGCTACTGTCTAATAATTTTCCTAAGCTAATGTGTCAAAATTGCAGCACTTTCATTAAGGAATGAATTAAGATAGTTTTTGTTTTACTTTTTCTACAAAAAAAAAGACATTAACTCATAGCTTTATAAAATCTCAAAACATAGAATTAAAGAAATTTCCTTGCTTTGTTTGTGGGTTCAGTTTTGATTTTTTAATGAGGTGATGTTCATACATCACCTCATTTCATTTTCCCTAAAATTCTCGTTGTCATATAACTGTTGCTATGTAATGAATCCGCCTTCTTTTCCTTCAAATATCTATGATAAAACTTTGAAAATTGTAATTTGATGGTTGTAATTAGTCGAAAATTTTTCTTCCGTATTAATAATAATGAGCTTATTGTATGCAGTGCTTAGGTGCACTACAACTCAACAGAAAAAGTAGCCAACAGTACATAGAATATGTACTGGAAATGAAACCATGAATGAGCCCTTCAAAAAAAATGTGGTGGGCATCTGGTGGGACTATTGGTGAATTTCAGGAAGATTGGGAGTTTTAAAGGATGTAGTGTCCTGACAACTAATAAATGATGTTGGTAGTTTATTGCTTCAGCAATTTTGTTATTTTATTTTGTGCAAATTTTTACATTTCACAAATACGGGTGCTTTTACGTGCCAGTGGCACATAAAAGCACCCACTACACTCTCGGAGTGGTTGGCATTAGGAAGGGCATCCAGCTGTAGAAACTCTGACAGATCAGATTGGAGTCTGGTGTAGCCATCTGGTTTCACCAGTCCTCAGTCAAATCGTCCAACCCATGCTAGCATGGAAAGCGGACGTTAAACGATGATGATGATGATGATATTTCTATTGAGTGTAAAACTTGCTCAAAATAAAATAATTTTGAAAGAAATGTTTATCATTACCAAGCAAACCAGGACTTCATACTCTCTTTTACTCTTTTACTTGTTTCAGTCATTTGACTGCGGCCATTCTGGAGCACTGCCTTTAGTCGAGCAAATCGACCCCAGGACTTATTCTTTGTAAGCCTAGTACTTATTCTATCGGTCTCTTTTGCCGAACTGCTAAGTTACGGGGACGTAAACACACCAGCATCGGTTGTCAAGAGATGTGGGGACAAACACAGACATATATATATATACATATATACGACGGGCTTCTTTCAGTTTCCGTCTACCAAATCCACTCGCAAGGCTTTGGTTGGCCTGAGGCTATAGTAGAAGACACTTGCCCAAGGTGCCACGCAGTGGGACTGAACACGGAACCATGTGGTTGGTAAACAAGCTACTTACCACACAGCTACTCCTCAGCATAAAAAAAAGGCTGTCCTTCTGGCTATCATGTTTGAAGAGCTGTCCAATATTGCCAAGTGCAATAGTCAGCAAAAAACTGTCCATGATATTCTAACATGAAAAGAAGCGAACATTTAAGATACTATATATGCCTGCTTAAGACCTCAACTCCTGATGGGTTTGTGGGGACTGACTAGTTATATACCATAATTGAAACCCACACATTTTGAGTGTTCAACTTTGTTTATATAGGGTGGCAAGCTAGCAGAATCATTAGCAGACTGGGTGAAATACTTAGTGGTATTTTGTCCATTCTTTGTTCTGAATTCAAATTCTGATAAGGTCAACTTTGCCTTTTATCCTTGATAAAATAAGTACCAGTTGAGCACTGGGGTTGATGTAATCTACTCTTGGATAAGCAGTATAAAACCTCTCCTCTACCAAGCCATGTTGAGCCAAGGTGGCAGAGTAGGCTCATCAAACCAAAATGACCTCAAGCTCAAATTCAAGGCCTCCACGTCAGACCATGGTTGGTAGAGAGATGCTGAGGCATTCATCCTGCAATGGACTGAAGATAGGCAATCCAATCATATATATGTGGTTGCTTAAGAAGTTCCCTTTTCAACCATGTGGTTTTGGGTTCAGTTCCACAGTATGACAGGCATAACTCGGGCAATTGTCTTCTACAATAGACTTGGGCCAATAAAATCTTTGTGAAAAGATTTAGTAGATGAAGACTGAAACAAATATGTTGTGTGTGTATTTTATCTTGATATCACACAATAATTGTAAACAGGTGCCCCAATCTAACAAGTTGTCTTTAATTCCAATCTCCCATGGAAACCTGTCCTACCAGCAACAGGAAAGGCAACCGGCCATAGAAAATCCACTTCAAAACATTCTATTTGGTATATGCCTGCTTAAGACCTCATCTCCTTATGGATTTGTGGAGACTCTGTCATCACACTGTATACTAATCTTCTACATCTGTTGCAGTTGTGCGCTGGAGTTCATGTCTCAGCTAATGATTCCCTAGCCATTTCTTGATGATCTCTGTCCATCTGTTCTTCTGTCGGTCTCTTCCTTCTCCCTCGACAGCTCCTTAAGGAATGATCACCACAAGGCTACTAGATGTTGCATTCCCATACCATCTCCACTTCCTTTTTTTCTCTTTTGTGTGGTCTTTGTTTTTTTCTCAATCACAGTTACTAAAAAGGAAGTCTCATTTAAACTATTCTCATTAAGTCTGTACTTATTCTAACAGTGTCTTTTGCTGAACCACTAAGTTACTGAGACATAAATCAACATTGGTTGTTCAGTAGGATTGGGACAAACAATACAAACACAAAGGCACACACACACACACAATGAGCTTCCTTATAGTTTCCATCTACCAAGTTCTCTCACAAGGCATTGCTCAGCTTTGGATTATAATAGAAGACATTTGCCCAAGGTACTGCACAGTGGGACTGAACCCAGAACCTCATTGTTGCAAAGTTAGCTGCTTAACCCTTTGGCATTCAGATTACTCTATGAACTTGTTTATTCACATTGTCCCAATACTGCATTATCTTGTAGCTTGCCAGAGCGGTTGTCTGGCTTCCGTGCCAGTGGCATGTAAATAGCACCATTTGAGCATGATCGTTACCAGCGTCGCCTTACTGACACTTGTGCCGGTGGCACGTGAAAAAACATTCGAGCAAGGTTGTTGCCAGTGCCGCTGAACTGGCTCCTTTACAGGTGGCACGTAAAAAACACCATTTTGAGCGTGGCTGTTGCCAGTACCGCATGACTGGCCCTCATGCCGATGGCACGTAAAAGCACCCACTACACTTTCGGAGTGATTGGTGTTAGGAAGGGCATCCAGCTGTAGAAACTCTGCCAAATCAAATTGGAGCCTGGTGTAGCCATCTGGTTTCACTAGTCCTCAGTCAAATCGTCCAACCCATGCTAGCATGGAAAGCGGACGTTAAACGATGATGATGATTAATGGCATTGTAGGGTAGTTGTAAGAGACTGGATCTGGCTAGGCTGAACTTAAAATGGGTAGAATATTTGGGCTGGAGATGGCTGGTTTAAATCCTAAAGAGTTAAACATACATGCCTCTATTAGTTTAAATATTATTTCTCCCCACCCCATTTTTTTGGTTGATACATCATTAATGAATGTCAATGTACTGTATTTCCTTTTTACTATAATTTATATATATATACACACACACACACACACACACACACACATGTAATTCTTATTTGTTCACATCATATCTTGTTAAACTATAATTTTATGCATTTGCTTTGAAGCAACTTTTTTTTTCTTTTTTCATCTTTTCACCCTCCTCCTGCTGTTTTGTATAATTTTCTCATTCTCTTTTGTCTCGTCTTTCTTCCTCTTTTTCCATCCAACCTCTTCAACTCCCCTCTCTCATTTCTTGATTTATTCTACAGTCTTTCTCCATTCCTTTCTTTTCTCTGTTTAGCAAAGATAACTTCAAGGAATGAATATATTTTTTTTTTCATCTTCGCAACTGCTTTCTACTGTTCTTTGTCTTTAGGATTTTCATTTGTTTTCCTTTTAATGTTCAGCCTTAAATATATTTCTCAATATTTATTTGCAGAAAAAAAAGCAAAAGAAAGCCAAAAAAATTGCTTTCTATAAATGAATCGGTGTTCTCTTCTGTTTTCTTCTGTTGCCATCCTTGTCTTTGAAATTGTTTATTTTCACAATCCCATAAATGGAAGATAGAAAGGCAAAATTAATTTACTATCCTACAAAAAGGTTACCTCAGAGACTTGTAGCAAACACAATTGTGCTATCTACCAGCCATAGTTGTGTTTTAGTAAGAACTATACAAACTGGCTCTACTGATGTGTCAGAAGAAAACTGGATAAGGATGCAGTGAGGATTATTAATCAAATCAGTGTTTCCTATCTTACCATAATAGGGATTTAGGAAAGAAAAAAAGTCTATTTATATACGATGTTCACAAATACTTTGTTGTTATAAATGACTTTTCATGCAGCTAAGAAAATTGACTTTAAAAGGAGATGGCTATCAGCTTGGAAAAGTGGATCTGAAGAATGATGATGGATGATGGATAATAATAATAAAATGAAAATGTTTATCTTCCGACTAACTTATCAATAACTTGTTATTCTAACATCAGTAAAAGTGCCCTCATTTAGCCCCCTTCTTTCAATTTGCTATTTTTTCAACCATATGATTTTTTAATAATTGTAGTGCTTTTTGGCTGGCAACCATGTCTTGTTCAATGTTGTAATGCTGTTAGATAAACAGAATTCTCTTTAAGAAGATATGCTCTGCTAGACTTCATTCACCCTAGCAACTAACTGATTTGTGTTTTTTAGAAGTAGCTCCAAGTCCTGGTAACTGGTTAAAATAAACAAAATACTCTGCTAGAAGTCTTCACTGGCAGTAAAGGTTCTTATTGTTTGTTCCTTTTTTTTTTTTTTTATGTAGAAGAAAACTTTTATGTGAAGTGTAAGGTAGGCTGTATAATATATGAATTCCATATGTTTAACCCCTTTGTTACCATATTTCTATTAGAAATGCATTGCTTTTGTTTCAATTAATTATGAAAATAATAAAGTAACTTAGTCTTTATTAAGTTGTTTGAAATATAAATTAACATAAAATTTTGATGGAAGATTTTAATTTAGATCACATTAAAAGAAGAAGTTTGTATTATAGAACCATGGATATTCCACCCTTTTAGGAGGCAAGCTTGCAGAATCATTAGCATGCCAGGCAAAATGCTTAGTGGTATTTCATCCGTCTTCGTTCTGAGTTCAAATTCTGCTGAAGTCAGCTTTGCCTTTCATCCTTTCGGGGTCAATGAAATAAGAACCAGATGAGGACTGGGGTCAGTGTAATCAACTTACTCCTTCTCCCGCAAGTTTGCTGGCCTTGTGCCAATATTTGAAACCAATACAGTCCACCTTTCTCAAGCAGAAAACGTGTCAGATGTAAATTGGATAAAGATGCATTTTTAATCATTAAGATAGTCTTTTGTTTAAATAAACAAATATAGGTGCAGGTGTGGCTGTGTGATAAGAAGCCTGCTTCCCAACCACATGGTTCTGGGTTCAGTCTTACTGTTTGGCATCTTGAGCAAGTGCCTTCTACTATAGCCTCAAGCCAACCAAAGGCTTGAGTTGATTTAAGAAGCCCATTGTGTGCCAGTGCCGCTGGACTGGCTCCTGTGCAGGTGGCACGTAAAATACACCATTTTGAGCGTGGCCGTTGCCAGTACCTCCTGACTGGCCTTCATGCGGGTGACACGTAAAAGCACCCACTACACTCTCTGAGTGGTTGGTGTTAGGAAGGGCATCCAGCTGTAGAAACTCTGCCAAATCAGATTGGAGCCTGGTGTAGCCATCTGGTTTCACCAGTCCTCAGTCAAATCGTCCAACCCATGCTAGCATGGAAAGCGGTTGTTAAACGATGATGATATATAATATATATATAATAGATAGATAGATATGTATGTTTCTTTTGTTTCCCCCCCCCCATCACCAGACGCTTGATGTTAGTATGTTTACATCCCCGTAACTTAGCAGTTTGGCAAAAGAAATCAATAGAATAAGTACTAGGCTTAGAAATAAGTCCTAGAGTCGAATTGTTCAGCAGAAACACTTCAAGGTGGTGCTCCAGCATGGCCACAGTTAAATGACTGAAACAAGTAAAAACAACAACAAAAATATACATATTCTTCTTGGGTTACTATTGTGAAAATAATGGAAAACTTCATAAAGTAAATAAATTTTCGATTTTATGTAATAATATTATGTAAAAGCATTCTAGTATTACATTAGAATGTTCTTACAAATGCTGCAATAACAGTGCATCTCATCTGATTACCAACTATTTATTCATTTATGATGTAATTAAATATTTGACTACATCCCCTGAGCTTTATATATCATTGACCATATGATGTATTTTACATTAAACACTGAAATAAGGTGACAGCAGTAGCAGCAGCAGCAGACTAGTCTAAAGACCATCAATTGAAACTCTGCAACATTTCTGGACTTTGTTTACCATACTGCAAAAATCAATATTATTCCCACATCACAATTGATTTGTTGATATTTGGATGTACATCCAGCTGTAAAACAGCAGCAAAATTCCTACAAATACTTCTTTCAGAACCATTCAACCTATTTTCATATCAAAATTGAATCATTAATTACAGAATTCTGACACACCACCTTCGGTTTCTTGTTCATGTTAAGCTGGGCCCCTGCACTAGAATTTTCAAACAATTTGTCTAACTACTCATTGACTATATTCTTTTACTTGTTTCAGTCATTTGACTGTGGCCATGCTGGAGCACTGCCCTTAGTCGAACTAATCGACCCCCAAGACTTATTCTCTGTAAGCCTAGTACTTCATCGGTCTCTTTTGCCAAACCACTAAGTTATGGGAACATAAACACACCAACATCAGTTGTGAAGTGATGGTCAGGGGGACAAACACACACACATGTATATATATATATATATATACATACACATACAATGGGCCTCCCTCAACTTCCATCTACCAAATCCACTCACAAAGCTTTGGTCGGCCCAAGGTTATAGTAGAAGACACTTGCCCAAGGTGCTACCATGTGGTTAGTGATATATATATATATATATATATATATATATATATATATATAATTGTGGAGGCACATGGCTCAGTGGTTTGGGCATTAAGCTCATGTCCTATACTTGGTAGCACTTATATTCTTGAGCAAGACACTTTATTTCATGTTGCTTCAGTAAACTCAGCTGGCAAAAATGAGTAGTACTATGTATTTCAAAGTGCCAGCCTTGTTACATCCTTTGTCATGCTGAATCCCCCTGACAACTATGTTAAGGGTACACATATCTGTGGGGTGCTCAGCCATTTACACATTAATTTCACAAGCAAGCACTCTCATTGATCAAATCAACTGGAACACTTGTCGTAACTGACAGTGCTAGTTACTATATATATATATATATATATATATATATATATATATATATATACCCATTGACTATATATTAAGTATATATATATGTATATATATATATATATATATATATATTGATAAATAGTTGTGTGGTGAAGAAATTTGCTTTGCAACCATGTGACACCTTGAACAAGTGTCTTCTATTATAATCCCTAATTGGTAAAGGGGAAACTGTATGGAAGCCCATTTTGTTTGTCTAGTTTTCATATTTTATCTTCTTTCAGTTATCAGACTGTGGCCATGCTGGGGCACTACCCTTAAGTATTTTTAGTCAAATGAATCAACTCCAATTCTTTTTTTTTTAAACCTGATACTTATTCTGTTGCTAAGTTACAGGGTTGTAAACACACTAGTACCAGCTGTCAAGTGGTGGTAGGGGGCAAATGTGCACACACACACATACAGGTTTCTTTCAGTTTCTGTCTACCAAATCCACCCTCAAGGCTTTGGTTGGTTCAAAGCTTATAGTAGAAGACACTTACCCAAGATGCTATGCATCGGGACTGAACCCTGAACCACATGATTGAGAAGCAAACATTTTAACCACACAGCCAAACAAGGGCAACCTCATTCCAGGTCTTCAAGATTAAAGAAGGCAGGCACGACTAAGAAAAATCAAAACAACAGTAAACAAGCCTTGATCAACATTTAGCTTTGATGGTAATACTGCCATAACCCCAACCGAGGAAGGCAATGACAAACCACCATTTTAATGTTACAAAAGCTTTGTAGATATTATTTAGAGTTCATAGCTGAAAGAAGCCTATTGTATGTATGTGTATATCTGTGTTTTTCTGTCCCCTTGTCTAAACATCATATAGGGGTTGTAAATGAGGAGAATCATCAAACAAGCAAGATCATTTGTTTCTAGTCTTCCTTGAAAAATGTCTAGCTATGGGGAAATATTACCTTGTTTGAAAGCAGGTAAGGGTTGGCATCAGGAAAAGCATCCAGCCATAGAAAATCTGCCTTAACAAATTCTGTCTGACCTGTGCAAGCATGGAAAAGTGGGCATTTGATAATAACACTGCCAGGGTCCACATTTTCTTAACAATTTTAGAATAATTTTTACAGTGATAATGCTCTGTCTTACCAAGGTTCTTTATAACAATTAGAAAAGGTAGAATTCTTGCTGTTGTTTTTGCCCTGAGTCAGCCTTGATCCAGCAAGCAAATCTATTATCAAATGCAGCCTTCAAGCTATGATCAATATTCCTTTTGAAGTGGTGTAAACCATACCAAAGTAGGCCTTGCCAGTGCTGGTGCCACATAAAAAGCACCCAGTCCACTCTGTAAACTGATTGGTATTAGAAAGGGCATCTAGCCATAAAAACCATACCAAAACAGACCTCATCAGTGCTGGTGCCACATGAAAAGCACTCAGTCCACTCTATAAAGTGGTTGGCATTAGGAAAGGCATCCAGTTGTGGAAATTGGTGCAGCCCTCTGGCTTGCCAGCTCCTGTCAAACCATTCAACCTGTGTCAGTTTGGAAGATAGACTTTAAATGATGATGTACCATGCCTTTTTTTATGTATTAGGTTGGGGGTTGAAAGATATTTTGTTGCTATCTCTAGTACCCTAGCATGGCTGCAGTCCAGTGACTGAAAGAAGTAAAAGATAAGGTTGTCAGATCACTCAAGAGGGAGATTGGTGGTGTACCTGGTTTTTATAGGTTCTTAAGTAGTCTGGGAGAGGTAAAAATACATTCATTGATATATGTTTAAACTTGACAAAACACTGAATGACTGATAAGAGAGCAAAGATCATGGAATGGCCATGAATTCATTTGTTAGGTGAGACACTTTGGGAATGAAAATTTTCATTTTTGATATGAAAATAAAATTGTTTTGAAGAAGTCTATTTGAAATACATTTTGAGATGTAGATCAGTTGGTATTTAAGTTATTTAACATGGCAAATGACTAAACATCAGCATAAATTGCATTGGGGCAGATGGAGTTATAAAACAGAAATTGGGAATTTAAATCCCCAAGAGTAACTGATTCAAAATGAGACTAGTTTAGTGGAATGCCTTCATTGTAGGGCAGGAAATAACCAATACCTTTTGATGATTAGGGAAATGCAGAAACAGATTGCTTTTAGGGACAGCATTAAAGACTTTGCTTTTAAAAAAAGGTGTCAATGCTTTGAGCATTAAAGTGGGACAAATAGATTTTGCTTTAAAAAATCAATAAAATATTTCCATGTTATATTTAGAAAATATGTAAATTTATTGCTTTACAATTTCAAATGATAATATAAAACGTGTGGGTGTGGGTGTGGGTGGGTGGGTGGGTGGGTGTGGGTGGGTGGGTGAGTGGGTGAGTGAGTGAGTGAGTGAGAAAAGCACTGGGGTGGTTTCTTATAGTTCTAATGGGCAAAGAATAAATTTACATTTATCAATGACTTACAAATGTAAAGTCACTAACAAAATTTACGCTTGGCAGAGTACAGAGGAGGCTGTAATTTGTTGAAAAAGTCTTGTAATAGTGGAACATATTCAGTTATCCCCTATAGTTCCCAAACTCCAAATAAATTTATATAAAAGTCAATGAACTAATGTTTTTCTTTTCTTCACTACACCAGTTCATTTCTTTATGTATTTTTGCATTCCTTGCTAGCATTGAGTTAGATTAAGCTAGATCCATTATTCTTTTGTAAGAAAATCTAAATGCTCAAAGAATCTTTTTGTTGCAATTGATAATCAACTCATTTCATTTGTTTAGAAATTGTGTGTCAAACAGTCAAATTTGAATTGCTTCCTGGTTGCATAATCAGCATGGCTTTCATTGCCCCTTGTACAGGGCTGCAAATTTCACTGTGTTACATTGTAAGGTGTAGTGGGTGTTTAGATTTTTAAGTTACCAGATGTACTCGGCCAGTGAAGTTGAATAGACCAATTTAGGATTTTTGAATGAGTGCACATGCATATAAAAGTATTTCTTGAAATTGTTAGCTGTAGCTCCTATGTATTTTCTAGCAGTTACCCACATAACTACTTGACACCTGTATACTATGTTTTTGACAAGACAGTTTCTATTTAATGGGCAATTGTAAGTACTTTTTAAATTACAGGTTTTAGTACTAGGGGTCTCCTGCAATAGTATTGGATATATTGACATTTAATATTTAATCAGTTTGGATGACTGTTTTTCGCAGAGGTGCCAAAGAAATATTGTTGTGTGAACAACTCTACCAGCTAACATTAGTTGAGTTCCATTGATGACCATGTTGTAGGGATTGGAGTTCTTAGGGACGTTTGATGCTTGAGAGTCAGAACCAGTGGTATTTAGTGGTTGGTTATTATGTTTCGGGGTACCTAAATATTTAAATAGTTTAGGATTGTTTATTTTGAACTTAGTCTCATCTGTAGCATCTGCAAGGTTTGGGGCTGCGGAGTAAGATAGCTTAATGATATACTTATTAAATATTTGGCAATATTTGTGATGCAGTAAGTTATTTAATCTCATATTATGCTTAGTATTCAACTAACATTTTATTTTGACGCATATATGTATTAAGTTCTAACACCAAGTTATTAGCATCTTTATACCTAAGTGAAACCTTTATATTTCACAAAACTTTAACTAGTTGGAATTATAGTGGAAGACACTTGCCCATGGCTGGAAAGTGATCTTGTTAACCACACAACCATGCCTGCACCTATATGCCTACCATTTTTTAGATTAATTATGAAGGTGGCAGAAAATATTTGTGAACTGTTAATGTCTTCTTAATTAGAAATAATTTTTTGTTAATATTAGATGTTATGTATCTTTCTATCAATATTCTAGTATCTTTCTAGAGACAAGTTCTGGCATTCGGACTGGTCACTAGTGGTGGGTTTCTTTTGTTTCTTTCATCGTTTTAAAGTGGGATTTGTTTTTTTTTCTTTTTTTTTTTTTGAAGATTGGTTGTTGGGTAGATGTCCATCTCCTGCCCTGTTAGAATTAAGTTCTTATAAAATGCAATTTCTCAAAGTAGAGAAGAAAAATGTACATGACAAAATGATATGCACACTCATGTGCATATACACACTGTCATGCATGTGCACACATACATGCACACTCATGAATTGCCTAGGCTCATGCACTTTCATGCATGTGCACACACACACTCTCCTGCATATGCACTCATGTGCATGCACTCATGCACATGACACTCATACGCACTCATGCATTTCTCCTGTGCACATACTCTCTGTTGCGTACACACACACACACACACACGCATGTGCACACTCACATGCACACACTCACACACACATACATGCACACGCTCACACACACATGTTCACACACAGGCTCGCACGAGCATACTCACATATGCACACATGCACATGCATGCACACTTACTCTCTCATACATATATATACAAGTCCATACACATGCATGCACACATATCTACATGTACATGCATATCAATACATACCTAAGAACACACACACACACACACACACACACACACACACACACACACACACACACACACACACACACTCTCTCTCTCTCTCTCTCTCTATCTATTTCATTCTTAGGATGTTTGCTATTGAATCTGAATTACTCTAATATTTCAAACATCAATCACATGAGCCACTGTGTAATGCTACAGCATCACATGATCTGCATGTTGTTCAACAATCAGCTGCTTAGATTGGATGGAAGAATATGCATAGCAACAGAGAAAGTCTCCCTTATAAGATATACATCACATACCTAACTAAATACGATGCAACATTTTATGATTAAAATAATATTAGTCATTGAGCAAATGCTGTCATTTTTTCAATGCAAAAGTATTTCTAATTAGAATTTTTTTATATCTAAAGTTCATTGTATTAAATATGCTAGCATAAATTTTGACATTTTTATTTATTTATTTTTTAGATGGCTTCCTTGAATAATTAACCTTACTGATTTGTCTGTTTATTTTTTAATAATATTTTTTATTATAGACACAGATATGGCTGTGTGGTTAAGAAGTTTGCTTCCCAACCATATGGCTTCAGGTTCAGTCCCACTGTGTGGCACCTTGGGTAAACACCTACTATAGCCCTAGGCTGGTAAAAACTTTGTGAGTGGATTTGGTAGATGGAAACTGAAAGAATCCCCTTTATATATATATATATATATATATATATATATATATATATAAATTTAAAACAGTTTGGTTCAGCCCCTTGCAACTTACTTTCATAGGCTTCTTACAGAACAAATTCCTATTGTGTTGAATACCTCTCTTTTGTTTGTCCATTCACCTGTGTGTGTGAGAGAGAGAGTATTTAATATACACAATACATATTTTTATGTGCTACTAATAATTTCATATGTTGAGAAATGCTCCAAACATATTTATCAGGCACAAACTACATATCATAGTCCATGATGAAATTATTAGTAGCACATAATAACATGTATTGTGTATATTAAATATTTTCCTCTCACCAAATGAAGTACTTTTTTTGTTGACCTCACCAGCATGGAACAGTGTATTATATATATATATAAAATGGGTTGACAAAGGAACGAACAATTATATTATTTACTTCATTAGCTTACAGATGTTTCTGCTGCAAGGTGCAATGTGCTGATAGTTGAGTGCTTGAGTATCACCCTCTAGCTTCACCAAAGCTTCAACCACATAAGCTGTGTCATTCATTTCCATTATTCTGCGAAAACATGTCTGGCCGTGAGGAAATATTACTTTGCTTGGAAACAGGGACGTAACAACAAAGTGTTGGTTTAGTTACATTCCCATTACTTAGCAGTTCAGCAAAAGAGATGGTTAAAATAATTATCAAATGTAAAAATAAAGTCCTGGTGTTTTGTTTAACTAAAACCCTTCAAGGCAGTACCTGTCCCCGTACAGCCACAGTCCTGTGACTGAAACAAATAAGATTAAAAAATGACATTTCTAATAGATTGAATGTGCAAAATTGAGGTTAGCTGTCTTCGTGTTACTATATAAATATCTTTTACACAATCAAATATTTACAGGTTCTGCATCAATACTTTGACCTTTCGTGTAGCCTCTACAGAACGTATCCCAAGAATAGTATCTGGTGTTATTATTACGTTAGCATTTGAGAACAGCTTACATTGTAATACATATTTTCTAAAGGTGTGTATGCACTCAATGACATTTATTTGCTTCTTCTAATGAACCACAAAGTAGATCATTTTGGTCACTTGACTGGAAGCTGCACTTTTATATTTTAACCTTATGACTCAAGTGGTCAATAGACAATTCAAGTGTCTAATACATATCAAAACTGAAAATAAAATATTTTCCAAGTCTTTTTTTTTTTTCTTTTATGAATATTCTAATTGAATTTCTGTTTGTATTTTCTATAACTTGAGGTAGTAGCTTTAAGTCTTGTGCATTAAGTAGTTTATTGCATGCTTTGATAATTCTATTAAGTCAGTTTGTTAGCTGTCAGGACATGGTATCCTTCAAAAATTTCATGCTTCACAAAACTCTGATGCACCAATGCATCATTTCCACTTCATAACACTTTTACTGTTCATTGTTGTCTTCTTTAGTTTTATCCTCTGTGCTTACGCATGCACCTTTCCGCTATCATTGCTGTCGTCCATTACTTGACTCACAGCTGCTTTTTCTCTCTTTTTTCACCTTTTCCTGACGAGTTTTAATGCACATGAGCACTATACACTATAAGTTCACGACATTCAGAGTTCAAATTCCACAAAGGTCAACATTACTTTTTCAACCTTTCAGGGTCTGTAAAAGAAATACCAGTTCAGCACAATGGAGGTGGGGAGGGGTCAAGGGAATTGACCTACTCTCTCCCCTAAAATATTTCTGACCTTAGATGTGGCTGTGTGGTAAGAAGTTTGTTTCCCAATAGAGTTCAGTCCCACTGTGTGACACCTTGGGCAAGTGTGTACTACTATAGCCTTGGGCCAACCAAAACCTTGTGAGTGGATTTGGTAGATGGAAACTGAAAGAAGCCTGTTGTATGTGTGTCTTCCACTTGACAACCTGTGTTGTGTTTACATCCCCAAAACTTAGCAGTTCAGCAAGCGAGACCAGTAGAATAAGTATCAGGCTTTATAAAAAAATAAGTACTGGGGTCGATTCATTTGACTAAAATTCTCCAAGCTGGGTCCCCAATATGTCCACATATGTCCACTGAGACAAGTAAAGGATAAAAGATAAGACTATTATTATTATAATGGAGTTCACATTCCATCACAGCCAACTTTACTTTTCAGCTTTTCAGGGTCAATATAATAAGTGCCATTTGAGTACGGGGTTGACTGATTCACCCCTTAAATTGCTGGCTGAGTAAAACAAATCAAAGGAGTCCACAGGTAAAAAAAAAAAAAAAAAAAAGAAAACGGGGAATTGTTTGACTGCTGTTTCTAGTGAGTCGAGCAATCGTGTAGGGACTCCCTCATTGGCTCATGTAAACTAAGAAAAGGTAACAACTACTGGATTACGATAAAAACTCAGAGGAATTTTAATCTGTGATGGTAACTTTGAGAACTGAATGAAAGGGTCTTCATTGACCCATGAAGGGATTCAAGTCAAGTAAAAATGATTTAGGATGTTGTCCTATATTTTCTTTTATAATTAATATTAACAAATTATTCAATGAAAAGAGAGAGAGAGGATGAAAGTAAAGAATGTTTTAAATTGTTACAAAATATATTTACATGGTTCTTAATTGTATCAAGCTATTTCAGGAAATTCACCATTTCCTGCTGCTAATCTAGAAAGCTAGGTTTCTACATACCAAGATATTTAATCAATACTGGTCTAATTCTTTATTTCTTTTGATCAAATAGAAAAGAAAGAGAAAAAAATCCTAATCAATATACTGCCTCTATTTCTAACAGTCTTTAACAATTTAATTTATTGAAATTTATTTATTTTCATTGAGAAAAATCATTCCAATAGGACTTCTTTCTTTTTTTTTTCATTTTTTTTTTTTTTACATGAAAAGCAGGTTTTATAATTTTATTTCATTTTATTTTTACTTCATTTTCTCATTTTACAAAAATTAATAATGTATGGTTTTGTTTTGATTGTCTTCAATTAAATCGTTTTTATTGATATTTCTTTATAACCATGTTACGATTCAGTGAATACTTCTCTCTCTCTCTCTCTCTCTCTCTCTCTCTCTGGCAATATCTTGCTGTGTTCTGCTTCCTGCTTCTGTAGACAAAGACAAAAAAACTTAACTCTTAATAAAAGCTACAATATAAATAATATCTGTATGTGGTGATTATGACAGGCATATGCCGTTAGGTTTCGATGTATGTAATATGTATTCTTTAACTGGCTTCACTCATTGGACTGCAACCATGCTAGTGCCCCACATTCAAGGGTTTTTTTTTTTTGTTGGATACTTTCTAAGGTCTGATATAACACCTATGACTCATAAGAGTGAAGCTTAGTCCTTGTCCCAGGGCCAGATTAAGACCCATAGAGGCCCTAAGCGCTTGAAAGATTTTGGTGCCCCCATATATTCTTTTACTCTTTTACTTGTTTCAGTCATTTGACTGCGGCCATGCTGGAGCACTGCCTTTAGTTGAGCAAATCGACCCCAGGACTTATTCTTTGTAAGCCTAAACCACAGTAGTGTGAAAAATGTTTATTTTTGTATACTTGCACTTTATTTTTTTTTTTAATTGCAAAGTCTTTGTTCAGGTCCGCACTATGACACTATGAACACTTTAAAATTATATTTCCAGTCATATAAATTGCTTTGAATATTATTTTAGCAAGTTTAACCTTCCAGCATTCACATTCTGTTGAAAGTGAAGGAAAAAGAAAAAAAGGTGAAGACCCCCATTGGTCATGAATGACCATGGGATTGCACCTAGAAACTTCCCCTCTGAGGCAGAAGTCTGGGCAAGGTTGTTTATGGAAAACCAGCAGTCCCCCATGCATACAACCCTCTCCTTTCCACACCACTAATGTTATCCAAGGCAAAGGCAAAGGCCGATACCCCTTGGTATCAGTGACATCACAACTCATTTCTGCAGCAGAGTGAACTGGAGCAAAATGAAATAGTCTTGCTCGAGAACACAACACACAGCCCAGTCCAGGAATCGAACTCACTACCTCATGATTGTGAGCCCAACACTCTAACCACTGAGCCATGCACCTTGTTTATTCATTTTGTTTTGAATTAATCTTGCATTATCTTATAGCTTTTGAGATTTTGATGAGGTATTATTTTTAGAATGACATTGTAGGACTTGTGTGAGAGGCTAGATCTGCATACATACAGTCCACAATGCATACACACAGTCCACAGTGCATACACACACATAATATACATACACATAATATACATACACACATAATATACACACACAATATACACACAGATCACAATGCATACACACACACACACACACACATGCATAATATACACACAGACCAAAGTGCATACACACACATAATTTTAAGCCAATGAAGGAGTCTCTACATCAGTGGTTCTCAGTCGCAGCTCCCAGGGCTGCATGCAGCCCCCCCCTCCCTTGAACATCCCTCCAGCAGCCCCCTGATAGTCTGCCTTCTATAAATATAAAATTTTCCTGTGTATTACTTTTTTGGTGTAGCACCCTAAAAAAACAATCCAGATTTTGGATCTGGCCTGGATATTAAAAAGATTGAGAACCGCTGCTCTGTACTGTCACTCACCTACTAGAAATAGCAGTTAAATTATTTCAAAGTACACTGTCTGAGAAAAGCTGGAGAAGTCATGGCTGTAGTGTTTTAGTTATAGGTTTACTGTCTCAGGACTGATTTAAGACCGAACTACTACACATGCACTCTTAAACAAACAATCAACACAGTTATAGAAATGTGTGTGTGTGGCTTAGTGGTTTGACAAATAGAAATCAATAAATATCAGATTTAAAAATAAATATTGAGCTTGTTATGATCAATTAAAATCCTTCAGTGTAGTGCCCCAACATGGCCACTATTCAGCAACTGAAACAAGTAAAAGAAATAATGCATGTACGCGCAGTCAGATGTGCACACACAAAGTGAAGTGATTAAATTGATTTGGTATTGAATTCCCAAATTATAGATTGCTGCAGTTTGTTCTTTTCTATAATAACATTCTAAATGTCCCAGTTCACCTCGTGATTTGGAATAGGTTCAAGGTATCTGAGAGGAACCAGTATCGTATTTAGGAAGAGATAGAATTCTCATTTGCACACTTCTATGAAACCAGAACCCATTATGACTTTATACGTGTCAGCATATACATTAGTTAATCAAAGACAATATACAGTCAAGTAGAGCAGTGTATACCTACACAATTAATTGTGTGCTCACATACACTTAAATATATGGCAAGGTCGCAGTGGGGAGGTCTCAATTTCTCTGTAGGTGTAGTATGGCCAAACGGTTCAGTAGTTCACTTTGGAATCTTGAGATCCTGGTTCTGATTCCACTGCACATCACAACCAAGAATCATTTTCTGTGATCTCAGGTCAACCCGTACATTGAGTGAAATTGGGTCAATGGAAACTGTGTGGAAGACTGCTTGTCTGATAGATTGTACCTGTAATTCAAATGTCGAGCCTTATCACATACTCTACCAACATGAGAATTGCATTAAAGGTACATGACATGTCTGTGGGATACTCATCCACTTAAACACTAATTTGGTTTAGTTTAGTGTGCAACTGAACACTCACCATCATCATTTAATACTTGTTGTCCATGCTGGCATGGGTTCATGGTCAGAAATTCCTACGAGAATCCATATATGTGTGTGTGTGTGTACATGTATAATTCAAATAAGTTACCATTCATCATCATCGTCGTCGTTTAACGTCCGCTTTCCATGCTAGCATTTGACAAGTAACTTGGTGACCCCATTGGTCTCATAAAAAGCATCCAGTACACTCTGTAAAGTAGCTGATATTCAGAAGGGCATCCATCCATAGAAACCAAGCCAAAACAGACAATTGGACCATGGTGCAGCTCTTCAGCTTACCAGCTGCAGGCAGGCCATGTAACCTATGCCAGTATAAAAGACTGATGTTAAATGGCACACGTGCACACATACACATGCATGTGCATGCAAAAAATGCACATACACACATGCACACACAGACACGTGTGCAACATCTATGGTTGGATGCCCTTCTTATGAATATTGGGAAGGGCATCCGACCATGGAAACTATGCCAAAGCACAGCAGAGCTTGGTGCCAGCTTCTGACTTATCAGTTCCTGTCAAAACTTCTAACCCATGCCAGCATGGAAAACAGACGTTAAATAGTGATATCTATACATATATATAAGAAAAACCAGTGTAGTTTGCTTGCAGCATTGCGATACAGAGGTAAAATGGCAAATAATGAAGACAGAGAGCTTCTAACAAACGCATGTAGGTATATGAATTAAAAGAATGCAGATATTGGTATCATGTTTATTATTCAGCTACAATCATTTCAATAACAGGTGAGATAAATGAATTATTTTATGTTGGAACATAATATAACCAATGATTATGCAAGTTCGTGTGATATTAAAGAAAACTCCATCATGTCATTCAAATGGTATAATACACTTGCACATGGTTATAAATACTGTCGGTGGAAGAGGCTTAGAATGTTGTAGTGAGAATGTATGGAATGCTTTGGTTTTACCTGATTGTTTTCCTTTTCTGTACACCCCTTTTAGCCTGGACTTCACAGGAGTGATGACTGAGGTCATCGCCTACATTTTCCAAATATCTCGTTATGCATATACACACACACACACACACACACACACACACACACAGAAAAGACATCATAAAGCATCCAAAATATGTAATCAAGATGGTATAATTCTTTCATTCTTTTCAGTCATTTGACTGCGGCCATGCTGGAGCACTGCCTTTAGTCAAGCAAATCAACCCCAGAACTTATTCTTTGTAAGCCTAGTACTTATTCTATCGGTCTCTCTTGCTGAACTGCTAAGTGATGGGGATGTAAACACACCAGCATCAGTTGTCAAGCGATGTTGGGGGACAAACACAGACACGCAAACATATACACACATATTTATATATATATATACGACTGGCTTCTTTCAGTTTCCGTCTACCAAATCCACTCACAAGGCTTTGGTCGGCCTGAGGCTATAGTAGAAGACACTTGCCCAAGGTGCCACGCAGTGGGACTGAACCCGCATATGTTCCCTATTATTGATGTGGTTAACCACATCTGGATTATATCTGAATGCTAATAAGGTACTTGCCTGGATTCCAAATCCTTATTCCTTTACATTTTATATAAAGCTAGCCTCTTTTGAAACAACGAATTCAAAGAATTAATATATAAATTCTTCGAATTCATTAAGAAAAGGCTGGCTTCTAAGAAATCTAACCATGTTTGAATTTACACTATAGAAGTTACATGCTGAACTTTAAAAATGCTTTGCATATTTTTATTGTCCCACTTATATCAAATTTCTGGAATATATGTTAAATGATCATTATTTCATTTGTCTGAAAACTCCAACTCTTAAAGATTGTCGCCTCTATATTTTAGTAACATAACCAAGTGTGTCAATAATTATGTGACTGTATAATCTGGGTGGTGAAGTTTTATGTTTTAAGGCAGTTGCCTTTAAATGTTCTTTCCCCGCTGATTTTGAATGAAATGTTAACATCTGCTGGACTTTTATTTCCTGTTCCAAACATCTATGAAAGAATTTTCTTCCACTATTCTTTGTCTTAAAACATATGGATGTCCTAAATGTCAAAAATGCTTCTAATATTTATCCCAAGGTTAAGGTGGTGAGCTGGCAGAAACGTTAGCACACCGGGTGAAATGCTTAGCAGTATTTCGTCTGCCATTATGTTCTGAGTTCAAATTCCACCAAGGTCGACTTTGCCTTTCGTCCTTTTGGGGTCGATAAATTAAGTACCAGTTACGCACTGGGGTTGATGTAATCGACTTAATCCCTTTGTCTGTCCTTGTTTGTCCCCTCTATGTTTAGCCACCTGTGGGCAATAAAGAGATGAGAAACATTAGCACGCCAGGCAAAATGCTTAGCAGTATTTCGTCTGTCTTTACATTCTGAGTTCAAATTCTGCTGAGGTTGACTTTGCCTTTCATCCTTTCGGGTTCGATAAATTAAGTACCAGTTGAACACTGGGTTCAATATAATTGACTTATCCCTCCTCTGAACTTCTTAGCCTTGTGCCAAAATTTGAAACCAATATTTATCTCAAGGTAATTTTCAGATAACATTCTTTTTTTTTTTATTTTGCTTGTTTCAGTCATTGGACTGCAGCCATGCTGGGCATCTTGTTAAAGGGTTTAAGCAACCAAATCAATTCCAGTACTTATTTAGTCTGGTATTTGTTCTGTTGGTCTTTTGCTGAACTGCTGAGTTACAGGGATATAGACAAACCAACACTGGTTGTCAATTGATGCTGGTGACAAACACAAAAACACACACATTAATCAAAGTGTATTATACGTATACCCATTCTGGCCAATCTTACTAATCGGTTTCACACTAGGAGTTCAACAGAGTGATTATATACAATCACACAGTTCCACACAGGCTTCCATAGTTTTCAACGTCTTCATCAGCCTAGGGCTATAGAAGAAGACACTTGCCCTAGGTGCCACACAGTGTGACTGAGTCTAAAATTACATGGTTACAAAGCAAGCGTTTTAACCACGCAGCCATACCTGCACAATACCTATTGTTTTAGTAACGTCCTGCTACTTATGAAGTGGAGGCGCAATGGCCCAGTGGTGAGGGCAGCGGACTCGCGGTCATAGGATCGCGGTTTCGATTCCCAGACCGGGGCGTTGTGAGTGTTTATTGAGTGAAAACACTCAAAGCTCCACGGGGCTCCGGCAGGGGGTGGTGGCGAACCCTGCTGTACTCTTTCACCACAACTTCCTCTCACTCTTTCTTCCTGTTTCTGTTATACCTGTATTTCAAAGGGCCAGCCTTGTCACACTCTGTGGAGTGTTCAGCCACTTGCACGTTAATTTCACGAGCAGGCTGTTCCGTTGATCGGATCAACTGGAACCCTCGACGTCGTTAGCGACGGAGTGCCAACAACAGCTACTTATGAAGGTATAACCTTGATGATATTTCGAAGCATCTGCTAATCCTGTGTAATATTGTCACAGATGTGACATAATCAATATTTTCAATCGTGGTTACAAAATGAAAACAATATACCAGTTTGATGTCGATTTTGGCCTTCCATAGTTTACTTAGCCATACGTGCGAGTGACATTCAGTATCCAACTATTTTCTCTTTATTCAGCTTTCCACCACAGATTTACTGAACATTTACGAATCAATAGTTGTACTCCTCACTGTTGATGTTTCTACAATATTCCTTCCTGATTGTATTCAACCATGATATATATATATTATAGCTGGAATCCTTTTAATTCCAGGCCTGAGACCAAAATGATCTAAGAGATGTTTTCTTTCATTTGTTGGCACACAATTTGTAGCTTAAAGGCAAATTTACGCTTAACGATGGTTTATTGATATCGTTTCAATAAAGAAGTTTCTTACCCAAGGCAAGGTCCTGAGTTCATGATTTAAAGTTATTAATTTTCCCTTGTGCATATCGTATATAATCCCTTTTATCTTACGGTGTAGCTTGGCTGTTGTGTTCAGTGGACATCTTGTGATCGTATCTGAATGTCTGATTCTGTAGTTCAAGTTTCTGATATTTTGCTTCAGATTTATTATCCAGATTACATTGGCTTGCTTTGGGGAATTTCATTATGAGTAGCATGGTTTAATTGGTGTTGTAGCAGACTGACCAGCTATCTTGTATTCCAGATTATATGGTGTGTGTGTGTGTGAGAGAGAGAGAGAGAGAATCATCCCTGCTTCACAATAGGTGTTGGTTTGTTTACAACCCTGTAATTTATTTATTGGTTCAGCAATAGAGACCGAAAGCATAAGTATTGAAGTCCATTTGTTTGACTAAACCCTTCAAAGCAGTGCTCCACTATGGCCGCAGTCCAGTGACTGAAACAAGTGAAAGATAGATATATATATACACCCACATACATACTCATGCACACATACATACACTTGTGTGTGTGCATATATATATATACACACACACACACACACACACACACACACACACACACACACACATCAGTGACAAACATGAACTGATCAATAAAGAAACATTTATAAGAACTGTTGAGTGGAAATCAAAATGGAGCTGGGAAATGTCATATTAATAAAGTTAACATTCTAGTCAATCTTCCTTTCGACCTGTGGATTGTATTTTAGTTCAGTTACAAATATACAATATATTGTTGTAATGTTGATTGATTCATTAAACCAACAGACCTAGTCTTGTTTATGTCACATGCGAATTTGGGTTAAGACTGCAAGTTCGCAAAGACATTTTGTTTTTTGTGCAAAATAAGATTGGTAAGAAATAAATGTCTGTTTTCTGGAAACAGATCTGTTAAATGTTTTGAGAGAATGCCATTATAATCAAAGTTAAAATGTTTAAAACGTATTGCATTCGTTAGAGTTGATATTCCAGTTTTGGTAGCTTTTATGGTTTTTGCACAAATACAGAAATAGTAAGTAGTCTTTTAGATAAAATAAGACATGGCTGTGTGCTTATAAGAAACTCGTGGTTTACTTCCCCACAATGTGGTCTCGGGTTCAGTCCCACTGTACAGCACACTTTGGCAAGTGTCTTCTACTATTGCCCAGTGTCTTGTGAGTGAATTTAGAATGAAAACTGTGTGGAAGCCCATTTTTGTGTGTTTATCACCTCCTCGTGCTGCTTGATAGCTTGTGTTGGTTTATTTACACCCTCTATGACTTAGTGATTTGGTAAAAGAGACCTATAGAGTAAGTCCCAGACTTTTAAAAAATATAAGTACTAAGGTCTCAATTCAGTTAAAACCTTTCAAGGCAGTGCCCCAGCATGACCACAGTCCAGTGACTGACACAAGTAAAAGATAAAAATGGTATTGGCCAAAATATTGATGTCAGACTCTAGGTTTTTCAGTACTTAGTTTTGTCCATCTGCATTTTAAATTCAAATCTTTCTAGAATCAACTTTACTTTCCATCCTTTTGAGGTTAATGAGATGAATTACAAGCTTGTAACTAATTATATCATTCTGGAACGGGATGTAAATTAGCTTGATCAAAAGAAAGCCGTATTTGGATTAAAGTTTGTTACCAAGATTTCAAAACTTTCTATTGGTGTTAATTCCTAAATTATAACTTTTGTAATCCCTTCTTAATCTTCATATATCTGCCTAGTTCTTTATCTCCTCTGCTCAAGACTTTCTCTTGCCAATAAAGGAGTTGCTACAGGGATACTAAACCTTCTAAAAATAGTGGCTAAAATTCTTCCAAATCACTTGTTACCAACTTATAAATGGAAGGATATCGAATTATGCAATCCTAGATTCATTTTGCAAATATACTGGGATGGTCATGACTGGAATGCTTGGCATGGTTGTGTGTTAAGAAGCTTACTGTGCAACCATGTAGTTTCAGGTTCAATACCACTGTGTGGAACTTTAGCAAGTCACTTCTGCTATATTTCCAGGCCAACCAAAGCTTTGCGAGTGAGTTTGGAAGATAGAAACTATGCAGAAGCCTGTATGTGTGTGTGTGTGTTCTCTTTATCTGTGTTTCTGACCTCCATAACTTCAGGTCGGCATACATACATATATCATCATCATCATCGTTTAACGTCCGCTTTCCATGCTAGCATGGGTTGGATGATTTGACTGAGGACTGGCGAACCAGATGGCTGCACCAGGCTCCAATCTGATCTGCCAGAGTTTCTACAGCTGGATGCCCTCCCTAACGCCAACCACTCCAAGAGTGTAGTGGGTGCTTTAACGTGCCACCGGCACGAGGGCCAGCTAGGCAGTACTGGCAACGGCCACGTTCAAGTGGTGTTTTTTATGTGCCACCTGCACAGGAGCCAGTCCATATATATATATATATATGTGTGTGTGTGTATGGTGAGAAGTTTGCTTCCCAACCACATGGTTCCAGGGTCAGTTTTACTGCATGTCATGTTGAGCAAGTGTCTTCTACTATAGTTTCGGGCTGACCAAACCCTTGTGAATGGATTTGGTAGAAGGAAATTGAAAGAAGCCTGTCGTGTTTGTGTGTGTGCCTTTTGTTTCTCACCACCACTTGACAACTGGTGTTGGTGTGTTTACATCCCCATAACTTAGCAGTTCAGCAAGAGACACAGATAAAATAAGTGCCGAACTTAAAAATACATGTACTGGAGTCGATTCATGTAACTAATATTTTTCAAGGCAGTGCCCCAGCATGGCCACAGTCTTAATGGCTGAAACTAGTAAAAGATAGATATATAATATGTGTTTCAGCAATGTTTAGGTTTGTATTATATAAACCACAGCAGGCTCTAGGTTTGTTATACAGACTTCAGCAAAATCTCTAGGTTTGTCTTAAAGACTACAGCAATCTTCTAAGCTTGTATTATATGAAAGTATAGAAATCTCTTGGTTTGTATTATATAAGACAACAGCAGCTTTTAGATTTGTGTTGTATAGACTGCAGTAATGTGTAGGTTTATATTATATTGGCTTAAGCAATCTCTGGGGTTGTATAATACAGACGACAGTAATGTCTTGGATTGTATTTATACAGACTTCAGTAATCTGTAGGTTTCTGTTATATAGATTACAGCAATCTCTAGGTTTGTATTATATAAGACTTCAGCAATCTCCAGGTTTCTAATTATGAAGACGTCAGCAATATCTCTCGTTGTATTATATAAACTTCATATGAATAAACGAGTAGTTTTATTTTTATTTTGTTTTATTCTTTCGTGAAGGAGAAAAAAAAAAAAAACGTATGAAATAATAAAAAGTATGTAATGTCTAAGTTATCTTTTGTAATATGTCTGCAAGTTAGGCTGTGAAATATGAAATTTAAAGTGTATTGTTAAAAGTGTTTTTCCATTAGTGGTGTCAGGAAATCTTTAATATATGGTATCTACCAAAGCTAACTACTACAAGATCTTATTACTTTCACAAAGACACATTCTGTTTCTCTATCTACATCTTTTCCTCTTTCTTTCTCTCACCTATTCTCTCTTTCTACTCTCTTTCCTTTTTCTTTCACTTTCTCTCCTTTTCCTTTCCTACTCTTTTCTCTTTCTTTCTTTCTTTCCTGGTACTTTTCTCTTTTTCAATTTTTTCTTTCTTTCATTCTTTTCACTTTCTTTCTCTTCATTTTTTCCATTCAATCTCTATTTCTTTTCTCTCTTTCTCCTCATTCTCCCTCTCATATACACACATTCTCTGATTCTAACTCTTCTCTCTCTTCTATCTCTATCTCTCTCTCCTTTTTTCTCTCTCCTTTCCTCCTCTCCCTGTCTCTCCTCCTCTGTCTCTCTCCTCTCTTTCTCCTCTCTCTGTCTCTCTCCTTCTCTCTCTCTCCTCTCTCTGTCTTTCTCCTCTCTCTCTCCTCTCTCTTTCTTTCTCTCTCCTTCTCTCTCTGTCTCTCTCTCTCTCCCCCTCTATCTCTCTTCCTCTTCCATCTCTCTCCCCTCTCCATCTCTCTTTCTCCTCTCTCTCCATCTCTCTCTCCTCTATCTGCTCTCTCCTTTCTCTCCTTTCTCTCCCTCTCCCTGCCTCTCCTTCTACCTCTCCCTCCTTCCCTCTCTCAAGACACTCTACACTTAAAGAACTTCTCACCATTCCGTCTTTTATTACAACGAATGACTGAACATTCATTGATAGCACCAGTTGTTCCAGTCCTGGTAAAACAGTCTGTCACAACTGACATCTCCACAACTAAACTGAAATTGCTTTCTTCTTCTTCTTATTAACCAACTGCAATGACTTCAGTGTGTTTCTATTATACATAATATATTCTGATGAGTCAACACAGTGCTCATACCCATTCTCTTCCTTCTTGTCAGACTTACATCAAGCAAATATCAGATCATTTTGTTGTTGTTGTTGTTGTTTAGGCTCAGGACTGCTCTGATCAAAGGCATGACCATCCCATCTGTTTTGAGACATAGTATTTTTAGGATTACATTAGCTAACATGACAACAGAGGAAGATGTAGCTGCTATTTCTAGCAGACTGAGTTAGCAATTAGTTGAGTATTGTTGTTGTTGTTTAGTCCAGGACTGCCTTGATCAAAGGTCTAACAGCCTTGACCATCCCACTTATTTTCAGACAGCATATCCAGGATCACATTAGTCGATGTGACCATAGAGAAATTTGGTTGCTATTTCTAGCAGATTGAGTAAACATATAGACGCTACTCTTTCATTGTGCTTGTTGTCTAATGACTTGACATTTATGAGTTTAACCACTGTATTAAAAGAAATACATTTATTACATGTTGATATGAACAATGGAATTATTACTTGTAGTACAGTTCCAATGAGGGTTGCAGATGAACTGCAAAATGGTAAATTTTATTTTCTATAAATTGTTAAATAGGTGCAGGAGTGGCTGTGTGGTAAGTAGCTTGCTCACCAACCACATGATTCCGGGTTCATTCCCGCTGTGTGGCACCTTGGACAAGTGTCTTCTACTATAGCCTCGGGCCGATCAAAGCCTTGTGAGTGGATTTGGTAGACGGAAACTGAGAGAAGCCCGTCGTATATATATATATATATATATATATATATATGTATGTTTGTGTGTCTGTATTTGTCCCCCCAACATCACTTGACAACCGATGGTGGTGTGTTTACATCCCCGTAAATTAGCAGTTCAGCAAAAAGACCAATAGAATAAGTACTAGGCATCCAAAGAATAAATCCTGGGGTCAATTTTCTCAACTAAAGGCGGTGCTCCAGCATGGCCACAGTCAAATGACTTGACACAGGCGTAGTTGTGTCGTTAAGATGCTTTCAAGTTTAGTTACATAGCTTGGCACTTTGAGCAAGTGTCTCGTACTATGGCACTGAGGTGACCAATTCCTTGTGAGTGAATTTGGAAGACAGAAATTGTGTGAAAACTTGTCTGTTTGTGTGCTTTTAGTCCCCACCAATGCTCGACAGATAGTGTTCAAAAGTGATCAATAGAATAAGTGCCAAACTTAGGAATTAGTACTGGAGTCAATTCATGCAACTAAACCCTTCAGAGGGGTGCCCCATGTGGTCACAGTTCAATAAAGGATAAAAGTGAAAGATAAAAGTGAAGACAATATTTGGTTTTGTCTATGAAGATCTGTTATTCTGCCAACAAATCATATTTCTCTTTTAACTTTTTCTCTTACTAAATGAGGCAGGAGTGTCTCAGTTCCCTATCCAAGACACAAACCAAATACTGAATCTCACATTTTGCTGTATCTGCCTTCGCTCTGCCTTGCTGTGTTTGGTCTTCTCTTCACAGCCAAGTCTTTTTTGGCCTCAGATACATTACTTTAAAATTCCTTACCTATTACCCACATATTTTCCTCTACAGATATCATCAACATTTAATGTCCATTTTCCATGCAGGCATACGTTTGATGACTTGACAGGAACTGGCAAAGCCAGGAGCCACACCAGGTTCCAAAGTCTGTTTTGGCTTAGTTTCTACAGCTGGATGCCTTTCTTAATGCTAACCACTTTGCAGAGTGTACTGGGTGCTTTTTACATGACACCGTCACATACTAATATCAATCTGCTCAAGTTTAACCACACCACTCTTGGAGGATCTGTTAGGACTATCTGAATTTCCTTGGCTATCACTGTCCCTTTGTCAATCCCCTTGCAAGCAAGGGTTGAGGCCACTGTAGTGTAAGGGACATATCGTAGACCAGAGTAAAACAAAATGATGGTGGTGAGTTCCAGAAAGCAGCAATAGGAGAAAAAACAGTTATTAGAACAAAAAGAGTTATGACTAACATGGAGCTCAAAAGAGAAACTACGTACCTGGGAAGATAAGCAAATGACAGAGGGTACCAGAAAGTTCATCAGAGCAAGATGAAAAACTGTAGGTATGACCCTTTCTATAAAGGTTAATAAAGAAAACTTGTTGAGAAAAGTTAAATCTTTCTGTTCAAATCCTAATCCAGGACAGACACTCTTTCACTGATTTCTTGGTTCTGTTATTGATGATATAAAGATTCCTGCCCATAACCATTTTACCCTGCAAAACTACCAATGTAGAACCTTTTGTGGTCATTCACCTTACTAGAAATAACAGCCAAATTTCCCTCAAGTAATGCCCTACCATCTTAAAAATGAGGAAGACATATTAGATAATGTGTTCCTAAATACCCCTAAAATAGAATATATTTCTGGTTGGAGAGGGTCATTGTTGAGCTGTCATTGATAATCGGAATATGTGATATGGATTGATCACGGATCAAACAACATCAATGACAGCCATTGATTCTATTTCGTATTATTCAGCTCATTTTCCACATCCAGGCAGTTTCAATTTTGTTCAGCAAACTGACATACATTAACACCACTCAGTCTTTACAACAGTAAGTATCCATTCATAAAACCCATGCTTCCAGACATAAATTACTATGACTGTATTTGATAACCTTTTTTAGATTGTGGAGACTATCTTTACCATTCATTCATAAAATTGTGTCTTTCCAGATATAACTTACAATGACTCTGTCTGATAACGTTTTTTTAGATATGGCTTTCCATTGTTTTCTCTGTCACTTAGGCAGGAAATTTTAAGTGCTTTAGGAAAGAGAAACGAAAGCTGTGGTGGCCGCGATTTTTTATGTTAGTGAAGTACAATAGTTACAACTAAGAATTACTACCACATTGTGAACTAAGCTCAGTGCTTAGTTTAATAAGCATGGCTGTGTGGTTTAAAGTTTGTTTTGCAACCACAGGCTTTCAAGTTCAATCCCATCATGCTGCACTTTGAGCAAGTGTCCTTTATACCCTCAGATTGAGTGGAGCTTTTTTTTTTTTTTTTTTTTGCTTTTTAATTGGTTTGATCTGGAAGAAGGGATTTGCCTGAGGCCATCACAGGCCTTCTGAAAATGGCAGGACTGATGCAGTTGATGTTCTTCATACATGGTTGTAAGTTGATGGTTTCAAGAAAAAACTGCCAGCATTGAAAAAAATTCCTGAGGGCTGCTTGAGAGTGGTGTGGATTGACTGCAGTGGTGAGGACATAGTACAAGGCTAAGGAAGGGAAATGGAGGACACAATATAAGTGAGGGGAGAGGAACGAGTTGGAAATACTTGGATGTTTGTGACACGAGACCAGTCAACTCAGTAGAACCAAAAGAAAAGGCAAAAAGCATGTCTGTTAGTCAGAGGTTAGAGTGTGTCGATGGTGGAGTGACTTTATGCCAATCAGTCTGGAGTTAGGGTGGTGGGGGTTGTTTGTTTTCTTTTTTTTTTCTTTTTTTCTTAATTTTCTTCTATATGAAGTCTAGAATATCTGGATGTTCTAATTGTGAGAGCAGAATTCTATTATGGGTCCCACCTGAGCTTTGTAATTGTTTAATAGTTGTTGAAGGTCAAAGTACTCTCTGGTTCCTGAAGAGGAAGGCCAGTAGCCTTTGTTATGCAGTCTTTGCTAAATTAAGGATATGTATTTGCCATAAAAGATATTGAGTGTTTGTGAGACCTAGCATTTGTGGGGCTGTTGAGGGTTCTTGTTACCTTCTAGTCATGTTCAGGAGAAGGGATATATTAGCTTTGTATGTGCAATGATTGTCTTTGATCTGCTAGTGGCCACGAAAATGGTGCAACTCAATTGGAAGGGTTTTTTTTTTTTTCTTTTTTATAAGAACTTGTAGGTAGAAACTGCAAAGACCCGTTTTGTGTGTGTGAATAATGATGTTTAGTGGTAAAAGATAATTTGATGTGTCAAACAAAACTACCTTGTGGTATTCCACTGAGATACATAGACAGTCCCTTGTTACTCTTTCTATCATAAATGTAATGATCCAGTGGTCAGTTTATTAGAAACCTGTAACCAACAACACTTTTGTTCCCAAAATTGTCATTGAAAATATGTCACCTATTTCCTCTACACCATTCTACACACACACACAGTAAGAATTAGCAGGTGATGTATTTTCTTGACGTACCCATCGTGTATTCCTTAATTGCCTCCTTCTGCCAGGAAATAAAAGTTGAACTCTGCCTAAAGTAGGCATATGTAGCATAAACGCTGCAATTATCTACACTTATATAACATATAATGTACCATATGGTTATAATTGCTAGCTTTTATCGCATATGAAATAATTTATTAAATGTTTCCTCTATTTGAGAATTTAAAACACTTTATAGCATATTGTCAGTTGGCGCCCTACAAAAACACTTATTTATAACCGGCAGAGACGAGAATTGCTTCAATAACAAAATATCTCTATATTTTACCTTATTTTTTTCTCTTTTCTCACTGACACAGTATATAATTATATAAATATTTTCTTTCAATTACCTCCTTGTTGATACTATCTCTCATCAATTTATTAAACATTCACTTCCCAACTTGATAAAATTCCACACCCCTTTTTTTATTAAGACTTACATTTATTTGATTCTTTCTGTTTTCACAAGGAAGCCAACTAATATTATCACCTTTCTTAATTGTCTATGATCACCGTTCCCTTATTTGCCAGGTGTTCTTGTTTAATGTTGTTGCATGGGGGCAGCTCTTAACGAAGAAAATGTATTTCATAATTGTTTTTAGCAATATGAAATCTGTATGGTGCTTTCTGTAGGACTTTTGCTAACAGTGATTTTATCAAAAGCAAAACAATTTAAAGATAAAATAAAGAGAGAAAAATTAAATAAATACAGGGACCTGACCAGCTACTATCAGTTTGTGCCAATTGCCATCAAGACTGCAGGTGTTCTCAGACCCTACACTACCAATTTTACTCTTTTACTTGTTTCAGTCATTTGACTGTGGCCATGCTGGAGCACCGCCTTTAGTCGAGCAAATCAGCCCCAGGACTTATTCTTTGTAAGCTTAGTACTTATTTTATTGGTCTCTTTTGCCGAACCACTAAGTTATGGAGACGTAAACACACCAGCATCGGTTGTCAAGCAATGTTGGGGGGGACAAACACAGACACACAAACATATACACACACATACATATATATATACATATATACGACGGGCTTCTTTCAATTTCCATCTACCAAATCCACTCACAAGGCTTTGGTTGGCCCAAGGCTATAGTAGAAGACACTAGCCCAAGGTGCCACGCAGTGGGACTGAACCCGGAACCATGTGGTTGGTAAGCAAGCTAACAGTGGCCTGTCTGAGAAATGAGCCCCATGAGGTAGAGCGGCTTCTTCAGCGAATGCTGCTGGCCATTCTCCATGGCATTGCCATCGTGGTCATGATTGGTGGGGAGGGGCACAGGTGAGCACACCATTTGTTATGGGATATGTGGCCCACTGCCCCCTCACGCTCCCTCTTCTGCTGCCTAACCTCCTTTTTTCTTTCTTTGTTTCCTTGTATTTAAATGTTATAATCTAAAACATGATCAGTTGGTTTAAAATGAAAGTATTAAGTTTTTTATGAAGTGATAAATTAACAAATATGAAGAAAAAAAAAGCTACTACAAGCTTTATTTTTTAGTAGACATTAGTTGAAATATAGTTGCTAGAGATACTAAAAGTTAACAACTAGAAAACTCACACCACACTTAAAAAAAAAAAGTCTCTCGGTACCTTTTTCACCTGACTGTCCAGGTAACAGAAATGAAGGGTGCTTACATAGTTGACCTGTTTCACTGATACATGAGACTATTTTATGAAAGAAGTATGTGTAAAATGTATGACTAATTTTATTACTATTTGGGTGCAGGAAATTAAGAATGACTGTTTTGTTTGTCCTTATTTTATCAATGATTTTTTTTTTTTCTGTGAAGCTATCAGACCAGTCCAAAGCTTTAAAAAACTGTGTCCTTGTTTTCACTTACATATCCAATAGTATAAAACCTTGTTTTAAGTGTTTGCTATGTGACAAAAATTTAATGCTCAAAATTCTGAGGAAAAACTGCTTCCATATTTATCAAACGTGAAAAATAAATTATTAAATAGAACATCAATCTACTTCTGTTAGTATTACCTGATTATCTTACTTATTTCCAACAATTTACTCTGATTGTTCTTCCTTTCCTCACGCTTCATCCCTGCCTCGTCCTTTCCTCACGTTTCATCCTTGCCTCGTCCTTTCCTCACGTTTCATCCTTGCCTCGTCCTTTCTTGTCATCAGATTTATAAACAACCCTTGGTGATTTATTTCAATAGGGCTTGTGAAGACCTGTTGGGGCAAGTGAAAGCAAAATCCTGACGGCACCTGTGCCCAGCATCGCCTTACTGGCACTAATGCCGGTGGCACATAAAAAGCACCCACTACACTCTCGGAGTGGTTGGCGTTAGGAAGGGCATCCAGCTGTAGAAACTCTGCCAGATCAGATTGGAGCCTGGTGTCGCCATCTGGTTCACCAGTCCTCAGTCAAATCGTCCAACCCATGCTAGCATGGAAAGCGGACGTTAAACGATGATGATGATATGAGATGCACTTTTGTCCGAAAAATGTCTCGCAAATATCACCCCAGGATCCAGTATGTAACATTAGGCTTATATTACATGTTTTAATGCACTGAAATTATTTTCGTGAATATGCACCTCTGAAATAGGAGCGTGTCTAATATTCCCATATCTTTTATGCCATTAAATATAGTATTTGTCATGGAATTTTTATGAATGACAACTAAGATGATTCCCCACTCCTACAAGTAATTTTCTGCAAGACACCATTTTGTTGGCTACATGCATAGAAGTCTGCTACATCTGCCTGTGCATTGAGAATGTCCAAAGCTTGAATATATTTTGTCCAAAGCTCTAACAATTCCAGCCTTGTCCTTTATTTTATTGACTAGAAGTTTAAAAGACACTGTTAACCTCAGTGGAATTTGAACTTGAAACTTAGAGCTGAAACAAATACTGCAACGTATTTAGTTCGATATGTTACTAATTTTACTAATTTGCCACCTAACTAAGCTTAAGAATGTACAATTACTAAATATGTTTCATAAGATACCTTCAGTGAATTAGAACACAAAATCTTTTAGCTGGTAATTCAATTGTACATACACTTAAAATTCTTTGTATTAATAGAGGAGAGCCAATATAGGCAGTTTTTATTTCCATTGTTAATTAGTTATTTAATTCTCTCCTACGTTAATACTTCTGCGAATTGCATAAAGTAAGAAACCTATATCGAACCTATATCAAATTTTGGGTTGTTTAATTTGTCACCTAATTGTCTCCTACCAGTCTTGTAACCTTGAAAGAAGGTCTGGGGAGTTGCCCTGCTTTCTATGAATAAGCTACAAAATATATCCATATATACTTTTAGATAATTCAGTAATTCGTTTTGGAAACATATTATCAAGTTAGTAATATTAAATATATCGTTGGCTTTCATCACAACCCTGCCTCATTTGGAGGTATAAAATTATTAATTTTGTGCTTGGCCTTGATTCTACAGTCTTGTGGTATTTACAAAATATCATTAGTGATATGCACTAAATTTACATCATTATTTTCAACCAAAAGTACTAATATAGACACCCAGTTTTTTTTTTTAATTATTATTTTCTTTTAGTTTCCTCACTGCTGATAGTTAAACAGAGGCAAACAATTTTGTATTAGAAAGACTGTCTTGGTATATAATGGCATTTATACTTTGCTTAACCCTTTTGTTATCATATTTATTTTTTCGATGCTTCCTTTAATTCAGTTAATTTGTTTAAAATAATGAAGGATTTATTAAAACAGTTTTGTCCTGGCATTTGGAACATAAATCAACAAGAAATTTTGATGTGAGGCTTTTAATTTGGATCTCTTTAAAACAGGGAGTTTGTATCATAGTTTCAGGTGGGTTTGTAGCAAAAGGGTTTAGTTACTTTTGCTGTTGGACTGTATCTTCCAATGAAGTATTCTAGATATTTTAACATTCTGCTGTGTCTGTCTATTAGATTAAATGTGCTATGAAAATAAAATTAGTTTAGTCTCAATGGAGGTTTTATTTATTGATTTTATTCATATGTCTATTGCAACTGATGGATAGCTGAAATATCAAAAAAAAAAAGATTATTCTTAGATGATGTTTCTGTCTAAAAGTCCCTAATGTATTTATTTAATTCTAATGATGCCTTTTGTTCATCTGTGATACATGTATGTATATACCACGCGACTGACCAGACTTTCAGATGTTGTTCCACATAGCTGGTCACAATGCACTTTGCATTGTTTCAGCCTTCCAACGATGACACCCCACTGGCTAAGTGAGCAGGCCGAGATCCACCCCACCTCATCACTGGTCAAAAGGAGTACTGGAACAACATGAAACTGAGTGTTTTGCTCAAGAACACAACACAACACAATGCACTGCCTGGTCTAGGAATTGAACCCACAACTTAACAATCAGGAATGCAACAGCCTAACCATTAGGCCGCACCGTCACTAATATATATATGTGTGTGTATCTGTGTGTGGCATGTAAAAAGCATCTGCTACACTCTTGTAGTGGTTGGCATTAGGAAGGACATCCAGCCATAGAAAGCTTGCCAAATTAGATTGGAACCTGGTGCAGCTTCCTGGTTTACCAGTTTTCAGTCAAACTGTCCAACCCATGCCAGCATGGAAAGTGGACATTAAACGATGATGATGATGATTGTGTGTATGTGTGAAAATACAGTAGATTCATGTGCATATAAAATATTTTTTAAACCTTATTCTGTACCTTATACACTCTTACGCACACACACGTGGTTAAGAGGTTTGCTTCAAAATAGAAGGATCAAATCTACTGCATGGCAATTTGGGAAAGTGTCTTCTGTCTTCTGCCAAATTTCACTCAGTTCCTTGTGAGTGGAATTTGGCTGATGTAAACTGTATGAAAGGCCCTTGTGTGTGTGTATGTGTGCATACCAGTGTATCAAGTTGTGTCCCTTTGTGTTAAAGGGCAAGTTAAGTCATTTGATAAAGTTCAATGAAATAAGTACAGGGATCAATACGATTAACTTTAAGAAAAAAAACCCTTGAAGATTATGCCCCAGCATGGTCATACCTCTATAATTGAAACCTTTTTTTTTTTAACTTCACCAATAATTTAATCGTATCATGATAATCCTCATACATCCATTTTTCCATGTTGACATGGTTTGGATGGGCCTTATATCCCCTCTCCATCCACCTTAATTCTTTGTCATCTGGACTGCATAACAACAGAAAAAAATAACAAATTAAAAGTCAACTTTGTTGTTTATACCAATATTTTGGCATGGTTTCAATGGCTCAGTTCCGCTATAACTACCAACCAATTCACAGCAAAGACTGAGTGCATTTTATCTTGCTACTAACACTATAGGGGTTGTCCCTTACAAGACTAAAAAGCGCCTTCTTCCCTTTGTCTCTCTCCTTGCATATCTTACTTTTTGGTGTCAAAGAAGTAAAAAAAATAAATTAAGTAGTTGCAGTGGTCTCTCAACAAAAGACTGCTGGGTTTGTTGGCAATCTTCCAACCACAATTATCTGGTGGCACAGGAGGTAAGGACTGAAAGAGCACATGATGACGGTTTGCCAAAACAACTACAAAGTTATCAACAGTTTAGCTCTTACCCTAGACCTTTCACATGAAGAAAGAATTAACTGATAAATTAGATTTAATTAGCTTTAATTGCAACATAAATAGATCTTATTACAAAAGACTCAAAGCAACTTTTATAATTTCATTCCTGAAACTTAAAAGCTCCTCATTTTCTTTTTTGGTGGTAATATAAACGATTAATCAATTAAAATCAGTACTTTCAGGAGGCTGTAAGTTCTCAATAAGGGACACAACACACACACACATACACACACACTCCACCTTACCTGATCATCATCAGCTAACCATGTTTTCTTCCATCTTCTCTGTCCATGCATTAATGTTTCTCAACCACCACCACCTCTTTGTGGTTTTCCTATTCTTCTATTATTAGGTGTTTGTCCAAAATTAATCTTTGTTAGAGAGGTAGAATGCCCTTTTGATGTGTTACATGATTAGACCACTTCATTTCCAACCTTTTTAAAGGTGTGACTGTGTGGTAAGTAGCTTGCTTACCAACCACATGGTTCCGGGTTCATTCCCACTGCATGGCACCTTGGGCAAGTGTCTTCTATTATAGCCTTGGGCCGACCAAAGCCCGTCGTATATATGTATGTATATGTTTGTGTGCCTGTGTTTGTCCCCCCAACATCACATGACAACCGATGGTGGTGTGTTTATGTCCCTGTAACTTAGCGGTTTGGCAAAAGAGACCGATAGAATAAGTACTAGGCTTCCAAAGAATGAGTCTTGGGGTCGGTTTGCTCGACTAAAAGGCGGTGCTCCAGCATGGCCACAGTCAAATGACTGGAACGAGTAAAAGTTTCATGGTTTGCAGTTTTTTTCAACAGTTTTTTTAACATTGTAGGATCTTCCAATAACATTTCATTTCAAGATCCTGTTCAACAGCTAACACTCATATTTCACATCCATAGAGACAACTGAAATTAGTGTTGCTCTTTAAAAACAATATATACAAATCTTTGTTATAATCTTATTTTTCCAAATAGGGTAAATTTCTCTAAAACTACTTCAGTCTGACATTTTACATAGAGTCTCTACATAATGGAATGCTATATTTGGTCCATAAGTTATTCATGGAAACTCAGCATTACATATTGATTGATTGTTAGGTGGATACTAACAGATATCACTTTTTAAGGTTATCACTGCAGATAGTCTATAGAAATTATAGCCAGCTCTGATTTGTTTCGATCATAACAAATCAGTGCTACCTCTGATTTCTATAAAGTATCTGTAGAGATGTCTTTGAAAAGTGAAGTAATAGCACTGCTAACACAGGTAGGACACATTATTGACTTATAAGACTTTGATATACTTTGTAGTATACTATGGTCACATAATGAAATATGGTGTCCCTACCAGCACTTAACTAATAAATATTTTTTCTATAAGAGCCAATATGGAAGCTTTTACTTAATCACTTGACTTGTGAGACATAACAACCAAATCTCTTCTCTCAAATCATAATAAACCAACTTTAAAAAATGACACGTTCTATGATGCAGTCCATGTTATTCCTGATGAAGAGGTGGTCACGGCTGAATGTCTTTGATTATAGGAGGCCTTGATCAGAAATGACTTGAGAATAAACAACTTAGAGCTAACGAGTGAACCTCTACATAGCTGCTGATCTGCTAGAAATAACAGCCAAATTTATTTCACTCACACTCTGCTGTGTTAAAAAGGACATCTTGGATAATGTGGTTTTAGGTTCCTTGGGGGAAAAAAACTGGATGATTTCAGGTGAAGTTCCTTTGCTCATCAGTTTGCTTGATCTGGATTGACCTGGGGCTATGCAACAACTTCTACAATGGATTTATAGAAATGACATCTCAATGCAAATTGTTTATTAGTCATTTTTTATATAAAATGTCAAGTAACTCTTTTTTCTTTGTTAGTTTTTGTGTTTCTTTCATGTATAGGAATATGAAAAGGGACAGCAGTAGCTGTGACAAAAGAGGTGAAAGAGAGAGAGAGTGTTATAAAGAGAAGTAAGTTAGATAAATAGGTAGGGGAGTGACAGTGTAGGAGGTGGGTTGAGAGAGAAATAGTCAGCAGTTAATAATGCTCGTGAGACAGTCATGTCAGCAAAAACTGAAATATAAGGAAGTGGTGAAATAAAAATTGAAAGAGACAGTGTAAGTACTAAAGTATTGTAGGAGAGGTAAAAACAAAAAACAGATATGTGATAGAAGGAATTAGATAGTTAGTATAAGATAGAAATTTGTTTATATTATTTAAAGAGAAGAAATGAAGAGAAAAGATGGTAGATTTTTAATGAGATAGGGGGAAAGAGAGGCAACAGTATAGAGGAGGAGGAGGAGAAAATATGTTGAAGAGTAGTGAGAGTGTAAGAGTAAGAAATTGAAGAAATGACTTTACAAACAGAACAAGTTTAAGATCTCTGTTGTAGAGAAGCTATTCAACTTTGAACTGCAGAAAGATGATTATCATAAGTCCATTATGGATGTGTTAGAGAGTAGTAGTGTCACAAAACAAACACAAGAAAAGTAAAGCAATACTCTGTATAAAAAGAATAATTGAAAGAAGACAAAATGAAACACATGAAGAAAATGGAGCAAGGTTTGACAAAAACAGCAAAAGTAACTGAAAGACAACCAAATGACACACAAGATACTGGAACAAGGCCTGGAGTAGAAAGATTAAAAATTACTCAACAGGAATAGAAATAAATCTTATAAACTTTTATGGATACTTAGCTAGCTATATATAATTCAACAGAAAAACTGTATTTTTAATAAATTTTATTTGCTGTATTGAAAATTGATCTTATTACAAAAAACTGGAAGCAGTTTTTGAAAATGTCTTAATTCATTTCTACATTTCAAAATTTCAATTCATTTTGCATCGAGTCTGAGTTACTTAGAAAAATTACAACAACAAAAAAAAAAAAACAGAAAACAAGATTAGAAAATGAACAATAATTCATTCAAAAAAGATGAGTTTAAAAGTGTTTTGATTAAGAAAAAAATAAAACAAATGAAAGAAAGAAAACTAACTTCATTAATCTTCAAAATGTACTATAATTCAATCCCATTAATTTGCTGTTTTAGTGTTTCTTAACTGTCATTTTTCATGCAGATGGCATCCTTGTGCAATTAATCTCAGTGATTTTTTTTTCTAATCCAAATACTAACTTTTCGTTTGTACTTGTGTATAATGTTATACACTTAATGATTATCTTATCACTATGTCAGCATGTATGAGGAAGTGTATACTTAACTGAGAAAGGCCAAAAGTACTGAAACATACCTTCAGTATCTCCCTTCTTTCCATCTACTCCCACCCACCACTATATAATGTGGAGTAACCATGTATCTCCTCTATAGCAAGACGCCTGGGCTTGTCCCTCTATCCTACTTTTTAGTCTCTCAACACATGACGCACAACTATTTCCACCTCTCAATGGACCCTCCTCACCCTCTTAGTCAAGAGGGCAATCTCACATGCTGGTGGCATGAAGAAAAGCACCTAGTACACACTTAAGTGTTTAGCATTAGGAAAGACATCCAGCCATAGAAACTATACCAAAGCTGACATTGATGCAGCCTTGCGGCTCACCAGGCCCTGTCAAACCGTCCATCCATTGCCAATGTGGAAAACGGATTTAAATAATGATAAGGTTGCCTTTTTCTCATTGCAAGTACTTCTAATTAAATTTTTAAACCTCATTTAGCATTTTTGCATTATGCTAACACTAAATTATTCCGGGTTTGAAAGCTAGTTTTAGGGATGGGAACATGGCTTTTCATTCGAATGAGTGAATGGAGGGTGTTGGGTTTTTTTTTTTTTTTTTGGTTTTTTTTTTTTCCTTCAAGTTTTCTAATCCCTACATTTTTGGTGGCTTAGTCAGAGATAGAACGAAGGGTTGCGCCCAAAACATTTTTTATGGCCTACGAAACTAGTGGGAGGAAGTTACCCCTCAAACTGAAGACCTGACTTACTTGCAAACGAGGACTCTGCTCAAGGGTCTGGCGTTGAACAGGGCGATAAACTGGAGAGGTGAACAGACGGTTATATTGATCCCAGTACTTGATTGGTACTTTTTTATGACCCCAGAAAAGGAAAGTTAAACTACGGCGGGATTTTAATTAAGAGCTGAACGAACCGTTACTCTATATAACACTTCATTTCGCATGACGCTCCAACGGTTCTGCGTAACCCACCATCCTTAAACCGGACAACAAATTCAGTTTCACATCAGTATATAGCAGCTAATACAACTTGCTTAATCATTTGTGTTTTTCTGTTTTTCCCATGTTAACAATTCATCTCGTATTGTAAGAAATATTTCGTGGACACACCTTTGTGAAATAGACACGTGTAGAATAAACAAGAATCTTTATTTTCTAAAATAGTTTTACCTGGGTATTTATTCTCTTCCATCTAATTGTCATTAAAACTAATTGTGACCCGTAACTTTTTTACTTTATTGTATCTAAAGTAGTGAAGAAAGCGTTTTATATTACGATGACTATACCATTATCAATTTGCTAACTATTGTTCAGCTCGTGTTACACGACAATTTTATAGCCACGTAAGTAGAAATCGTGAAAGCATTTTTATATTTTCATTTTGGTTTTTGGTTTTACACTTTTGAAATATAATAACTTCAGTGCCTGAGATCTGTAATGGAACATGTAGGCGGGGGGACAACGTCTCTATCACTAAGAAAACCTACTTACTACTACACTACCTGGATGGCTTTCTAGTTACAAAGAGGGGGGAAGGTAAACTGTCCGATGGTTTAGTGCAAGGGAGGATAACTCTAACATTCCAATTGGTGACAGATCAACAAAAAGGTGAGACGAAATTAAACCGTCCCACATTTTCTTTCATTTAATCATTTTATGCAAATTATTTCCTGCCCAATAGATTTTCCACCGCTTATTGTAGCTCTTACACCAGATATAAATCTTATCAGTAGAGGTTTGTCTTATTTTTCTCTAAAACTCTCATTTCATTTATGTATTTGTTCTAAAAAAAGTTTCGGACGGTCCATTAATAGATTAGGTAAGTCTTATCGTTTTATAGTTTAGAAAACTTCTTTATTGCATTTGTATTTTCTGCCGTGGTTTTTATAGACAACAATTCGATTTGATGGGTTAAAGAACTGTTATTACCAAAGTTAATAAGGTTGTGCAACTCTTAAACTTCTCATAATTCTTTTTGTGAAAGCGGCTTACCTAGTTGTCAACTTCGATTTTAAGAGCTTAGATTCGATTTTAACAAACTATTGTAACCCCATACGTTTTCTTACAGCATTTATTATACTATCGTTTATATTCACATTAACTAATTTATATTAGGACGTTAATATATATATATATATATATATATATATAATGAAAATCAATAAAATGTTAGGAATGTATTGATCTCGACTTTATAACAATATGAACAGTAATTTTGGCAAATGCATTCGTTGTAAGACGCTCGATATTCTATCTAATTTCCATGGCAGAGGTTTTTTTTCTTTTTTTTTAATACCTTTCTTCTCTTACAAAATAAAATATCAATGTAATCTACCTGACCTGGCGGAAACATCCACCTTAGCAATCAGAGCTAACTTTTCAACGTGTCGAATTAACATTTGATTTTTGCTACTTTATCATTGATTTTTCTCTGCAACTTGAAAAGATTTTCTTGTGTACCGCTGGGCTTGTTGCCCACAGCTGCACAAGAAATTCCTGGCTTGATCCCATCGTTATTTTAGCAAAGTATTTATTCACTAAATTCTTTTTTCTCTTTTAATCTCTCTCTCTCTGTCTCTTATGTGTGTGTGTGTTGATAACTGAACAGTCTCGTAATTCATATACCTTTCAACTTCGGTAGCTACTGGGTTGTTTGTATTTTATTGTGCATTTTACAAGAATGAAACTAGAATCTTTTCATTCTCATTAACATTACATAAAATAAGTTCAACTATACATATACATTAGAAATTCAGTTTTAAGATTTGCAGCTGTCATATGAAAAATATATAAGTTAATGAGCCATGCTAGCAGTGCTGCCAGGTGTGTAGGAATGTGCACAGGTGTAACATCAATTTCTTTTAAGCTATTGTTACTTTTAGTGTAAGTGAAAGAATGTGCAACACTTGTTTGTATGGCTAGCAGTTAGCTTGTTCTGAAAGTAGTCCAATTCAGTTAGACTAAAAGAAGCATGAAATCTCGTGTTTATAGAGGAGAGTTGGTGAAAAGGATTCCTATGTTGTTCAGCCCTAAGTTGGCCTTAATTTGGTAGACCTATGATCAGACATTCCAACTGTGATGATCCTGTCTTTTTAAGGATATCTAAAAATCTATTATCTCATGATTTTATTTAAGACAGTAGTATGTGATTTTAGGTGTATTTGACTATTATTTCTAGCTGGTTGAGATCTTTTCACTGTAAGTGGAGATGTTCTAGCTAGAAAAGAAAAATTAGATATCTGACTTGGTTTACTCAAAATGTATCTTAAAAAGACGATGGAAAACTGAAAGCCACAAAGAAAAGCAGTAACAACAGAACAAATTCTCTATGCAGAAAAGATATAAACCTACAAATTGTTATAGCATACACAGAGAACCTTTATATATACATGTAAATGCTGAATTTATATGATGAGCTAATGATGACAATTTTTGTAATTCTATGTTTCAAAAAAAAAAAATTCAAAGTATTTTTTTTTTAATGTTTTACTTTTTGGTCTTAGATTTTGTTTTTATTAACATTTTTACAGGAAGAAAAGAAAGGAAAAAACCAAATTATCAAGAGTGGGGATTAAGCAGTAGAAGGTGGTGGGGAGTAACAGGTTAGGAATTTGAAAAACTTGGTAATTCTTTTTAAAAAAAGCTAAATATTAAACTGTTTAATTTGTTGTTATATTTAATTGATCGTATTCTATTTCTGTGTTTTTCTCTTTTAGGCTAAATGCAGCCATGTTCGGGTCTAACCAAAGCAACAAACTACATGATTCCTATCATAGTAGTGCACAGCCAACATTTCCAGTCTTGAAACTACATTCCCCATCAATGGAAAAAGAGAATGCTACATTCGACCATGAAACCATGACTAATGGCTCTTTGAATCCAGAACAGCAGTCATTCCTGAAATCATTTGGGGAATTATCCTGTCATTGTTCTAACTACAGCCATTGTCACCAGAGTAACATTCCTTCAAAAGCTAACTCTTATCACCAACAAACTACCTCCGTACGGAAACTTTCAGGGGATCCGATGAGCCAACAGAATCAACAACGTAATACCCTTAATGAAATTTCTCATTTGGATATTGTTCAGAGGAATGGTGAGAGTATTCTACTCCACCAAGACTGTTCTTCACAGAAGCTGCAGCATCACCCAAATGTTCTATGTACCTCAGACTCCTCAAAACATTCTTTGAATAACAGTTTACTGTGTAACGATGTTGAACCAACCAAACAGTCAAATGCTGTGATTGAAAACGTAGCTATCACCCAAAGTTCATTAAAATCTCAGAAATCTCACCTGCCTCTTTGTATATATTCTCGAGGGAAACTAAACTGTGTCTCTCAAAAAAAGAAGATAAGTGCAACAAATTCTACAAAGTATGGAGTAAGTCCCAAAAGATTTCGCAAATGTACTGAGGTAAGCCAGATTACTTCTAACTTTCTTCCCTTTTCATTGAGTGTCACCATGTTGTGTGTGTATGTGAGAGAGAGAGAAAAAGAATGGTAGGGAAGAGGCGCAATGGCCCAGTGGTTAGGGCAGCGGACTAGTGGTCGGAGGATTACAGATTCGATTCCCAGACTGAGCGTTGTATGTGTGAGCGAAAACACCTAAAAGCTCCACGAGGCTCCAGCAGGGGGTGGTGGCAACCCCTGTTGTACTCTTTCACCCCAACTTTCTCTCACTCTTTCTTCCTGTTTCTTGAGTAACGTTGCGATGGACTGGCGTCCAGTCCAGCTGGGGGAGAACACATACACCATAGAAACCGGGAAACTGGGCCCATGAGCCTGGTTAGGCTTTGAAAGGGCGCATAAATAAAAATAAAAGGGAAGAGAAAAGTAGAGAAGGAGAATGGTAGTGAAAGAGAGAGAGAGAGAGAGAGAAAGGTAGAGAAAGAGAGAGAATGGTAGGGAGAGAGAGTGTGTGTGTGTGTGTCTTTCATGATATTGAAACTCAGCTAAAGCTTTCTTAAAACGAAGTTAGTCTTTTAAATACATTACATATTTGCCAGTTTGATGAAGATATGAAGCATTTAAAAACATTTTTTTCTGTTGTCTCTATCTTAATTTTCTTCAGTTCCCAATTACGTTTTTGCTTTGTCTTACTTTATCTATCGGTCAACTATATCCAGAATAATTTTTTATATAATTAAGAAATTCGCAGGAGTGGCTGTGTAGTAAGTAGCTTGCTTACCAACCACATGGTTCCGGGTTTAGTCCCACAGCGTGGCACTTTGGGCAAGTGTCTTCTACTACAGCCTCAGGCCGACCAAAGCCCTGTGAGTGGATTTGGTAGATGGAAACGGAAAGAAGCCCGTCATATATATATATATATATATATATATATATATATGTGTGTGTGTGTGTTTGTCCCCCCAACATTGCTTGACAACTGATGCTTGTGTGTTTACGCCCCCGTAACTTAGCAGTTTGGCAAAAAAAGATCAATAGAATAAGTACTAGATTAACAAAGAATAAGTCCTGGGGTCCATTTTCTCGACTAAAGGCAGTGCTCCAGTATGGCCACAGTCATGACTGAAACAAATAAAAGAATAAAAAAAAAGAATAAACATGATCAAGAGGTCCTTTGTTTGAAAACAGGTAAGGATTAACGTCAGGAAGGATATTAAATAACATATTCATCTGACTCATGCCTTACTTTAAAAGAACTGGAGTTAGCAAAACTATTTTTTATAGAACTAATATTACTGTAATCTCTATTATAATAGATGTGATTGTAGCGTTTACCTTGCCTTGTGTGTGTAAAGTGTTTTACTACCACATGTAAATATACAGTGCTTAGCTGTACTAGTAAGTGTGAATGGCCTGGCAACATGTACTATTCTTTTGCTAATTGTTTTAGGTACCTATGGAGCTGTGAGCAGACATAGACATCCTCTCATCCCTCCCACCCTGGATCCAGCAGAACATCATGGGTATGACAGCTGGAAGAAAAGGGAATTGTTGAATAGACTGGAACAATGAAGTACCTTGCTTAAGGACACAATGTACTACCCAGTCCAGCAATCAAAACACCCGACTTTACAGTTTAATGGCTAACACCCTAACTGCTAAAGCATATGCCTTCACATATATAGTATATATAGTTGTAATAAACTTTATTTCCTAGTATAGAGATCAATAGCCAAATTGATATTAATTTATTATTGGCATCAGATTGATAAACAGCTTCCTGTTGACTTCTTTGACTTGTGTGATGCACTTGTCATGGGAATTCCCCCGCCCCCATTACTTTCCTATGGGGATTTTACAAAGCACTCTTTTACACCTGTCTGGACACACTTGGAATATAAAGAACCAGAATAAAAGTCGCAAAACATTTTGTCTTACAATTCCAAGTCATCCTTCTAGAATAGTATTTTATTTTATCAACCTTGGAAGGATAAAAGTCAGTGTTGGTATTGGGGGGAAATTTGAACTCAAAACACAAAGAATCGGGGCAGATACTTGCAAGTTATCTTATCCAATGCTCTCGTGACCACCACCTTCCAATTGTACTAACAGTCTGTTAACCCTTTTGAGACATGCAGTGTTTTGGTATGTGTAGCCAAAAAGACCAAACCTTTTTTCTGTGGTTGGTGTTCGGAAGATATCCAGCTGTAAAAATCTTGCCAAAACTAACCTCGCCTGTGCTGGTGCCACGTAAAAAGCACTGAGTCCATTCTGCAGAGTGGTTGGTGTTAGGAAGGGCATCCAGCCATAAAATCCCTGCCAAAACAGACACAGTAGCCGAGGGTAGTTTTTCTACCTGGTTGGCTCCTATCAACCATCCCTATCCATGCATACATGGAAGATGGACATCAAACGTTGATGATGATGGTGATGATTGAAATTGATGGGCCCATGTCTTAATAGAAAACAATGGATAAAGTGCCTAAAACTACTTTATTAATATGTAAAACTATATATATATTATGAAAGCTTATAATACAATACATCTATCACAATAAGAAATCCTAAAACAACACAAAACATGTAAATAAATAAAATCATAAGCATAAATGTCTCTGTGAAAAAATAAGAAAATATGTACTGAAAGACGATCCTGATTGGCTATTACACTTCAAAACCAACCATTCACAACGTTTGTTTCATCAGGCTGGTAGATTGGCTTCAAAATCCTTTCAGCTTGTATCATTTGGATCGATCAATTGGTCCAGATGTCCCAAGAGGGATAAATATAGATATTCTCTCACATATGTCAAATCTAATAGTCTTTATTAAATGCTCTCTGGAATTTCGGTCAACTCAAATTTCCATATGTTAATTTGTTTGTTTCTCTGACATTTGGTGTTTCCATAGTAGCTTGGGCTGTACAAATATTTTTGTTCCACTGCTCTGAGATCTGATTTCAAATCCCACTGTGATCAACTTTGCCTTTTTACCCTTTTGGAGTTGGTTAAAAAGAAAAAATACCAATCTAGGATGGTAGATTGGCAGAACTGTAAGAATATTGGACCAGATGCCATGTATTTGTTCTGGCCCTTTGTGTTCTGACCCAATGCCTATGGCAATACTAATACCAAGTCATATCTGCTCCTAGGTAGCAGTCTTTTACTTGGACAGCATTGAGAGTTTAGAGCAGGAAGGGGCTTGCTGATCAAATTTGCATACATGTGCAGATACAGAGTCAACCCAGACCATTGGAGGCCTTGGGACATGATTAAGACATCATTTCATTTGTATGCTTTAATATATTTAAGAAAGTTATGAATGCCACAACTTACGAGGGTGGGCTGACTGGCCTTCATGCCGGTGGCACGTAAAAGCACCCACTACACTCTCGGAGTGGTTGGCATTAGGAAGGGCATCCAGCTGTAGAAACTCTGCCAAATCAGATTGGAGCCTGGTTCACCAGTCCTCAGTCAAATCGTCCAACCCATGTTAGCATGGAAAGCGGACGTTAAACGATGGTGATGATGATGATGAACTGCATTGCTTCTTTCCTGACTGTTCAAAGAATACTTCAAAAGTAACTGGTAGTGACTTCTCTTGAAAATGGACAAAACTTGGCATTGTGGTGTTATCAAGTGTCTGCAGAAAAATGGTTTATTTCCCATGGACATTAATGCTGACATGGTTGCTACATTAGGGGATAATACTCCACCTTTATCAAAAGTGCAAAAGTGGACAACTGAATCTAGGAGAGCAAGAAAGTCTTAAAGATAACTTGCAGTTTGGACGTCCTACAACTGGCACCACTAAGGAAAACATCGACCATATTCACCACATGGTGATGGATGACAGGCGATTGACTGTAAATCAACTAGCCAATGCTATTAGCATATTAGAATATTCTGCACAATGAGCTTGGCATGATGAAGGTTCCTGCTTGGTGGGTGCTACATCTGACACCTGATCAAAAGTGCACCAGGCTGATCACATCAAAGGAAAATCTGACATTGCTTAAGGAAGATCCAGCTTATTTCCTCGAACATTTCCGAAGCCAGGATGTGTGTTGGCTTCATCACTTTGAGCCAGAGACAAGGAGACATTCCATTTAGTGGAAACATCCCCTCCTCACCTGCTTCAAAGAAGGCCAAGATCGTTTCATTTACAGGGTGAGTGTTGGCTTCAGTTTTTTGGGATGCAAAAGGCATTGTGTTTTTTGACTATCTTCAAAAGAGCAACACTATCAATGGAAAATACTATGCCAACTTACTGAAGCAGTTACGAAATGTTATCGAGACAAAACAGCCAGGAAAACCACTGGAGTTTTGTTGCATTAGGACAATGCTCCATCACTCAAGTCCTTGCTTTTAATGGCTGCTGTCTATGACTATGGCTTTGAACTGGTTGATCACCTTCCTTATTCTACTGATTTGGGCCCCAGCTGACTATCATCCCTTTCCCAACATGAAAAAATAACTTTTTAACTAGCAGAATGAAAGCTTTTTCATCAATAGAATCCAAACACTGCAACACCACTGGAAGAAGAGTGTGGACTACAAAGGGAACTATGCTCAAAAATAAACTTCATTTGGTCACATGAGAATATCCTGGTCAGCCTATGAACTTTTCAGCCAACCCTTGTACTATTCTGCCACTTGGTGTTTTTCTATGTAGCTGCTAATGTTAAAGCTATCTGTGCACTATTTCTTGCTAATTTTTTAGGGGTTTATTTTTTCTTTCTTTCACTAGTTATTAATTTTTTATCTCTTTTTTTTTTATTCATTTCAGGAAATGGGAAAATGGTTTCTAGAATTTAATGATGAGCAGAAAAATATTTTTCTGAAAGGGTTGTTGGTAAGAGGCTGAACATTTTCTTACAAAATCAACATAATGAACTCTTCTCTGTTTATTTTCATAATTGCTTTCTATTGATTTGTACTGTAAATTTAAGCATTATGTTTAACCTGTCTATCACTGGTATTTTATATACTCCATTAAATGAACTATCGCAGTAACCACTACATTTTTACATATCTTGTCCTGGAACTGTCAGTCTGCTACAGTATTTATGGTTTGTGAATAATATATATGGATCCTGGTCAGAATTTCCAACCATGATTTTTCAGTTGTTCATTCGACTGAATGATCAGGATCATTCAATTAACATGAAAGAGGCTGAATATTCCACAGATACCTGTACTCTTAACATAATAAATACCAGTTAAGTGCTGGAATAAATGTAACTACTCCTGAGTAAGAGTATAAAAATGGCACTCCTCTGCCAACCCATGTTGTGCCAGTGTTCCAAAGAAGGCTTATCAAACCAGTGCAATCTCAAACTCAAATTCACAGCCTCCACATTGGACTGTGGTTGGTGGAGAGAACATATTGTGGCCTTCATCCTGTGGTGGACTAAACATAGGCAATCCAATCCAAACGGAATTCTCATACAGAAACAGCATGATATGGTGCGACAAGGCTAGACATTAAAATTACAGGTACAATCTAAGCAATGAGCTTCTATACAGTTTCCACCTTCTCAGTTTCACTCAAGATGAAGGTGCTTGGCCTTGGAGGTTAGAGTATTGCCCTTATGATCACAAAATCATGGTTTCAATTCCTCAACCAAGCACTATGTTGTGTTCTTGAGCAAGACACTTCATTTCACATTGCTTCAGTCCACTCAGCTTCAAATCAGTAACTCTGTAATGGACTGGTGTCCCATTCGCGAAATTTTTTTCCCACAAGAGTTCGGGACCCCAGTTATGAACTCATTTGCATACAGCCAATCAGAGCTCAATTATTAAACTAGTGTCTACCTAGTCTCGAAACTACTCTGGTTGAGTTCAGTGGATAATGTGCATTATAGCAAAACTGTTCTAAATGGGTTAATAGGGGTGACAAATGTGAAATTTAATGCATAAAGTGAATGGAGAGCTGCTCACCAATGATGCCATAAGTGTTGCCAATTTGTGTAATTTACTAAAAAATGTAAATGAGTGTAGTTTTCTAATTTTTTGACTGATTTTGTACATTCATAATTTAAAATGTTGCTGTTGATCTGGAAACATCGTAATCAATATGGCGTTGTCGTATTGCGCCCTCCTTGGGTACATGGGTAAATGCAGTATCACTAATCTCAGTCTGAGCATAGGTACCTAATGTTAATATTAATTTGCTGGTCCAATATGAAGATAAGCTTCATGCCTGATGCAAATAAGACCACCAAAAGCTACAATAAGAAAAGTGTTTGAAGGAATAAACCATACCACATTGTCCATCATGCAAGTTAATAAGACATGTTTGGACCTTAAATAGAGGGGATCTATTCATAAAATATTATGCCATCTCCACTCAATGCTGGTACAAACAGCAGTAAACCTGCAACTTATTCTAGGAGACATAGTGTAGGAGCACAAAGGATGCATGTCCTGGGACCCCAAAGCGAGTCCCAAAGGGAACAAGCATAGTGATTGGTAACTGGAAAGTGTAAGGACAGTTGCTTCTGATAGGATCCTATGGAGGAGGTGCCTAAGAACTCAATCCCCACAATGATCCCAGAAATAGTGAACAGAGAAAATGGAAAGATAGATTTAATATCTTCATTTTGAGCCAAAATTTTTATCTGAATAATTTATAAAATAATTTATATATAGGCGTAGAAGTGGTTCTGTGGTAAGTAGCTTGCTTACCAACCACATGGTTCCGGGTTCAGTCCTACTGCGTGGCACCTTGGGCAAGTGTCTTCTACTATAGCCTCGGGCCGACCAAAGCCTTGTGAGTGGATTTGGTAGACGGAAACTGAAAGAAGCCCGTCGTATATATGTATGTGTGTGTTTATGTGTCTGTATTTGCCCCCCCCCCCCACATCGCTTGACAACCGATGCTGATGTGTTTACGTCCCCGTAACTTAGCAGTTCGGCAAAAGAGAACGATAGAATAAGTACTAGGCTTACAAAGAATAAGTCCTGGGGTCGATTTGCTCGACTAAGGGCGGTGCTCAAGCATGGCCGCAGTCAAATGACTGAAACAAGTAAAAGAGTAAACAGTTGTAGAAATATTTACAAATTGTTTGTTTTAACATTCCATATGGTTTATGTCTCTAATAAAACCTTTCACTTTTTTTTTAAATCTAGAAAGGTTGTGAGTTGCCTCAGTTACATTTGCTTTCTGTGAAAATGGAGCCTAATTTGCATCGAGGTTGTCCTCCAAATTGCCAAGATATCATTACTTGGTTACCAACTAATTTAGCCACTAAAATCATGTCATTTCTAGATCCTGGTGAGTAATTTGTTTTTCCTTTTTTTGTTTACTGTACTACAATCATTGAATACTTAAAATTCACTTCTGTAGACAATCGAAAATATTTTTCTGTCCCTTGATTTTCACACCTGTAGGGATGAGTTTGACAACCCCATACCCTCCCCTCTCTGCCAGTCCATACAAATATAAATTATCTAACACTTTTTTTTGTACTTTTCACAAATTAGTTGGTTAGTGGTAGATTGATTTTGTACTTGATAACCTCACTTGTTGAAATTCTGGTTATACCCATGTTATGTTGCAATTATGCTCTGACACAAGCATTTAATCCTTTCCCATTAAATATTATCCCCCACTTTTGTGCTAACAGTTATCCCCACCTTAGAACCACTTCCCTTGTCACCGATCCCGCATTCTCAACATCATTCTTTACCACTTAATTTTCCACTGAACACTCCTTTCCCCATGAACATGGTCTCATATCTGCCACTGATGCCCTTTTGCATCACTAACTCTATCCACTTTATGTACCTCTGACCTCCATCTTTAGTGCTGTGTCTTCTCTCTCTCTCTCTCTCTCTCTTCACATTTCACACCATTTCTCTATTTTTCATTTATCTACAGCTTTACTATGTGGATCTCCACCTTGCACCCCTTTTTATGCACTACCACCTACCACCAGCTTCCTGATCTTCCCTAAATTGAAATTCTCAACTCAAAAAGTCTGATTCAGTTAAAGGCATGCTGAATTTTAAGTATCCTGGTCAGGAACACAACAAAATGCCTACAGTGGATTTGAACTCAAAACCATAAACACTGGCACTCCTAATATATTTTCACTTAAATCCCCTTCTCATTGCTTATTGCATATCCATCATCATCATCGTTTAACGTCCACTTTCCATGCTAGTATGGGTTGGACGATTTAACTGAGGACTGGTGAAACCGGATGGCAACACCAGGCTCCAATCTGATTTGGCAGAGTTTCTACAGCTGGATGCCCTTCCTAGCACCAACCACTCAGAGAGTGTAGTGGGTGCTTTTACGTGCCACTGACATGAAGGCCAGTCAGGCGGTACTGATCCATGTTTCCATTTTTATGACATTTTGATGCCTCTGTTTCCTCACTTCTTTCATCATCATTTTATGTGGAAAGTGGTTTCCATGTTGTCTTAACCCATTACCTCCCATAATTCTATTAACTGGAATTTTTTTGATGAAACTTGGATTTCTAGCATAAAACAGCCTTAGAAACACGCTGGAATGATCAAAATAACATTCTAAATAGAAATAAGCGAGATATTGGGTGAAAAATTAGCAAACCTCATTTGAATATCAGAGAAATATACCTAATAGATATAGCAAAAAGGTTAGATATGTGTAAATATTGACAGATAATTATGAAATTTGTAATTTTTAAGTGATCTCATATGAGATCACTGGTTGGTAATGGGTTAAGTTGGACACTATGATAGGATCTGACAAATTTGAAGACACCCCACCCCTCCATTGTACTCCAATGTCTCAGTATTGACATGATGTCTACAGCTGAATGCCCTTCCTAATGCCAACCACTTCATTGAGTTTTTTGGGGTTTTTTTTCCTTTCATCAGCACTAGTAAGATCAACTTATGCTTGACTAAAGAGAATAGGAGAGAGACTGGGATAATTTTAAGCAAGGTGATGATAAAGGGTTGGTTATAGTAAGGGCAATTGGTTTGTACATGTAGGAGGGTGAGGAGAGTAAGAGAGTAGATGCTGTTGGAGAAGGGTTTCATGGATTCATCATCATCATCATTTAACGTCCACTTTCCATGCTAACATGGGTTGGACGATTTGACTGGGGACTGGCGAACCAGATGGCTGCACCAGGCTCCAATCTGATCTGGCAGAGTTTCTACAGCTGGATGCCCTTCCTAATGCCAACCACTCCGATAGTGTAGTGGGTGCTTTTTACGTGCCACCGGCACGAGGGCCAGTCTAATGGTACTAGCAATGGCCATGCTCAAATGGTGTTTTTTACGTGCCACCTACACAGGAGTCAGTTCAATGTTTTGTTTATATTGAAATTTTAATGAGTGGTAAATGCCTGAGTTTTTATAATTAGAAAAAGATATATATTTTTGTGTTGTAATATAATTTCATAGGATTAAAAAAAGAATTTTTTTTGTTACAGTGACTCTATGCCGTTCTTCACAAGTTTGCAAAATTTGGCGCCGAATTTGTGAGGATCCTACTTTCTGGCGTCGGTTTTGTTGCCAGCCAAAATGGCAATTGTCTAAAATGGCAGAACATAAACAAGTGATCAATCATATGTCCCCTGAAGGTTGCATTCAGGTAAATGGTAAACTCTTACTAAAACTTTTACAAATAAAGCTGTTCACTGTATATCATTATCATAAATCTGTTTTCCATGCTGGCATGCGTTGGATGATTTGACTGGAGCCGGTAAGGCCTGGGGCCACACCAGACTCCATTGTCTGTTCTGGCATGATTTCTACAGTTGGATGCCCTTCCTAACACCAACCACTCCACAGAATGTACTGAGTGCTTTTAACGTGGCACCAGCACAAGCAGAGGATGAATTTCATTTAGGCAGACAACAGCCAGGTACACATCATTGACAAAGCCTGAAAAGGCTAAAATACATCTGACATTCTTGTGAGTCACTGCTGGGACAATGTTCACCGCATTCCAATATATATTGTATTTTAAACATGTATCTATGAAGAGATTTTCTCTCAGAGAAAACCACAGCATCATGCCTTTCACTGGTGTATATACATTAGGTATAGGACACAAATGGCTGTTTCCATATTATTATAGTAGCCTACAAAAATGACTAGTTAGGAAATTTAGCAATGTGACTAAAGATTTGCCATATATTCTATTTCTGTCTCTGCTTTCAAATTGTGCTCTTAGATAAAATGCAATAGTCCATTTAACTTAGTTCTACAGAAGCTGAAAATTGTCATTATTCTCATTTCAAAAGCCTACATTTTCAAACTTGAAAAAGTGAATACATAGAAAAAAATTAGCTGTTTGTTATTTTTTTTTTTTCTTTTTGGTGATGAATTTCTAATTGAGTAATATACATAACCGTGGGTCATTGGAATTATTTAACTTTTTGCAATCATTTTCGCTGTCTTGAACTGTTGGTTAGTGTCCTGAACTTGTTGTTTTTAATTCTTTCAGTGGAAGAAAGTTTTTGCTGAGCGGTTTCGATTGCGAAATAACTGGTTAAAAGGGCGTTGCACGGTCAGGACTTTTGAGGGACACACTCAAGGTAAATAATTGTTGGATTTTTAAACCTTCATTGTCTTGCTCAGATTGAGCAAAACCTATGGTCAAAGGCCTTCCAGCAGTGACCACCCTATATACACTGTCCAATGTGAATGTGTTGCTCCTGCTTCAAGATGGTAGGACATGATTTTAAAAAACTTGACTGCTATTTTAGCAGATCAAGCAATTGCACTGAGGCTCCTTTATTGGTTCAGACTTGTTTGAGTTTAGCACTGTTAATTACCTGTGATTTTAGCACTTTTAATTATATGTATCTAACACCCTTAATTACACGTCTTTAGCACTCTTAAGTACACCTGTGGCTTTAGCACCTTTACTTATACATACCTTAACACCCTTAATTACACATAAAGCTTTATTACCCTTAATTACACATATCTAATAGGCTCTGTGGTTAAGAAGTTTACTTCCTTTCCACATGGTTTCAGGTTCAGTCCTACTGCTTGGCACTTTGGGCAAGTGTTGTTGCTGTTGTCTTTTTTCTTATAGCCCCAGGCCAACCAAAGCATTGAGAGTAGATTTCATAGATAGAAACTGAAAGAAGCCTGATATTGGGGAAATGTCACCTTGCTTGGGAAGGGGTGATGGTTGGTGACAGGAAGGCCATAGAAAATCCGCTTTAATAAACTTTGTGCAAGCATGGCAAAGTGAATAAGGCAGCAAGCTGGCAGAAACGTTAGCATGCTGGGCGAAATGCTTAGTGGTATTTCGTCTGTCTTTACATTGTGAGTTCAAATTCTGCCAAGGTCAACTTTGCTTTTCATCCTTTCAGGATTGATAAATTAAGTACCAGTTGCATATTGGAGTCAATCTAATCAACTGGGCCCCTCCCCCCAAATTTTCGGGCCTTCTGCCCAGAGTAGAAAAGCATGGAAAAGTGAATGTTAAACAATGATGATGATAGTTATAGCAGCCTTAATTAGACTTATGGCTTTAGTACAATGATTATGTGCAAGTCTTATAGCAGTTTCAATCATATGTATGTCTTCATAATGATTTGTAACAGACACATGCCCAACAATTTCTTGTGAGTGTTGACTGTAAATTTCAATTCACTACTTGACTGTTACTTTGTTATCAACTCCAGGAAAATGAAAACTAAGCAGGAGTTGAACTCGTGACAAGGTGTGACCACTAAGCACCAAATGGCATTGTATCCACTTCTATATAGATTCTGCCGAATCCACTCCCTTCTGTGTGTCTTCACATCTATTAAAAAGATGTTGGCACAAATGTGGCTATTAGGTGCAGACAGACATGGTTTTGTGGTTAAGAAGCTTAGTTCCCAATCATGTAGTCCTTTGTGTTCAGTGGCATCTTGGGCAAGTATATTTGCAACCATTATGTGATATTTATTACAGGGTGCACACAAACACACATACAGGCTTCTTTCAATTTGTATCAAATCAAATCCACTTAATTGTAGTTGTGGCTGATGCCAGTGTCGTGCCACCAGAACAGAGACCAGTCAGACGGTACTGGCATCGGCCTGGCTTGACAGGTCTTCACAAGCACTGCATATCGCCCAACGATTGAAGGGTGGTTTAAACAGGCCAGTTACACAACACTGGCATCGGCCACAACAACAATTAAGTGGATTTGATTTGATACAAATTGGAAGAAGCCTGTGCGTGTGTATTTGTTTGTGTGCACCCTGTAATAAATATCACACAATGGTTGCAAATGAGCATCATTGTCATACAGATGAGGTTGTTTGTTTCCAGTATTCTGTGAAGAACATTCTTGGCCATGGGGGAAATAAATGAGGGTTGGTGACAGGAAGAACATCCAGCTGTGGAAAATCTGCCTCAGCAAACTTTATCTGACCCATTAAATAATGATGTATGCTTTCATTTTTAAAATGTTTTTGTTTTATCTCTGCTTTATTGATTTCTTTTTTTTTCTAGGTATTTCTTGTATTCAGTTTGACGATACACGAATCGTTAGCGGATCGTCAGACAAAACAATCCGGGTATGTTATATCTTAACTATCATTTTCGTTTCTTCTCCACATTTTATTCTACTTCAACTCTTGAATGTTGCATGCATTAAATATTAATCCCCACTGGCGTCAGGAGAGGCACCTAACCATAAAAATCATACCTAAACAGACAGTGGGGCTTGGTACAGTCTTTTGGCCTGCCAAATGCTCCAACCCATGCCAGCATCATCGTGGTGATGATGATGGCCAGCAGGCATCACAGAATAGTTTCTGAACTATTCCATCTATCTATACCTACAGATATACATTCCGCTATATTTATCTATCTATTCGTTTGATTCCCCTCCAATAAGTTACAGCTAGGCTTACATTTCACAGAGAATACCAGAATACGATTAAGACTACCTCGAGAGTTGTCTCCCATGATTGACCATAAAATGAAACTTGTACACACTGTGATGATACTTCCTGCCTTCTGGTAACAATTCGTTTCGCTGAATTGTTGGTGGATGAAAAAATGTATTCAGCTCCTGAAAATTTTTTTTTATATAAACATCAAATTACATTTGTTTCCCTTCAATCTGTTTATGGAGTTGGTAATATGGTTTCAGAGGAAACAATTATTTAATTACTTATAAATAACTTAATTTTCTTTCTCTCTCTCTCTCTCTCTCTCTCTCTCTCTCTCTCTCTCTCTCTCTCTCTCTCTCTCTCTCTCTCTCTCTCTCTCTCTCTCTCTCTCTAATATGTTTTTTGTTAATTGTCTCCTATGTTGTCCTTAAAATAGCAAACATATTTATCAACTTTCCTAATTCACTCCAGATTTGCTTCAATCTGTTTTTATTAGCATCCCCATTCATTCACCTGTTACTTATCACCCTTCATACTCCAGACATTTTCTGTAAACACAAGCTTTGGTGATTTTTAAACATCACACCATTTCTTCATGTAAGCAAATCATTTTTTAAGCTTGTAGCTGTGCAGTTAAGAAACTTGCTTCCCAACCATGTGGCCTTGGGTTCAGTCCCACTGCATGGTATCTTCTACTTATAGCCTTGGGACAACAAAAGCCTTGTGAGTGGATGTAGTAGACAGAAACTGAAAGAAGCCCATAGTGTGTATGTGTGTGTATAGATACCCTGTGTTAACATCATCTGATGGCTGTAAACAAGGATTACTGTCATGCAAGCAATGCTCATTTCCAAACTTCTGCAAAAATATGTCCAACCATGGGGAAATTATTACATCATCTTCATCATTTAACATCTGCTTTCCATGTTGGCATGAGTTGGGTGGTTTGACTGAAAACTGGCAATCCGAGGGGCTACACCAGGTTCCAATCTGATTTGGTAAGGTCTCTGTAGCTGGATGCCCTTCCTAACACCAACTTTTACATGCCACCGACATGGGTGCCAATGACCTAACACCAGCATCAGCCATGACTATGGTCTCATTTGACTTGACAGGTCTACACAAACACAGTATATCGCCAAAGGTTTGGTCACCTGTTATATCTATAAAATCATTAAAGGCATTAATGGTTTTTGGATTTTGTTAGCACTCCGTCGCTTACGACGTCGAGGGTTCCAGTTGAGCCAATCAACAGAACAGCCTGCTCATGAAATTAACGTGCGAGTGGCTGAGCACTCCACAGACATGTGTACCCTTAACGTAGTTCTCGGGGATATTCAGCGTGACAGTGTGACAAGGCTGACCATTTGAATTACAGGCACAACAGAAACAGGAAGTAAGAGTGAGAGAAAGTTGCGGTGGAAGAGTACAGCAGGGTTCGCCACCATCCCCTGACGGAGCCTCGTGGAGCTTTAGGTGTTTTCGCTCAATAAACACTCACAACGCCCGGTCTGGGAATCGAAACCGCGATCCTATGACTGCAAGTCTGCTGCCCTATCCACTGGGCCATTGCGCCTCCTCTAATGGTTTTTGGATAATTGACAGGGAACGAACATGTCCATTTGTTGCATGTAAACTTTCATTGACGTCTTTCTGTTCAATTTTTTAAATATTATGTATTCCTATGATTTTTTTTTTTCTCTCTACAGGTCTGGAATATTCGAACAAATGCTCCTTGGTCAGTTCAAACATTAGTTGGCCATAGTGGAACTGTACGGTGTTTGCATTTAGAAGGCAACCGTCTTGTGAGTGGTTCTTCAGACAGAACAATAAAAGTAAGTCCTCAACTAATTTCAAAATAAAAACTTCTTTTTCCTTCCCACAACCTAATCTTTCATACATAATGTATACTTTCCCTTCACTCGCTTACATAGGTTTGGGACTTATCAACCCAAGACAGATGGTCCAGTATAGCATGTAAAGTGACGATGGTAGGCCATTTGGATACAGTAAGGTGTTTACAGGTAAGTATTTTTAAATTTCAAATTGGTGAGATGTCAAATGTGTTGAAGACCTTTTGATAGACTTATCCCTTTAATTTGTCACACATTATCATTCTGATTTTGAGGATTGTGTTAAGAATATAGGTGTCTGTGGAATACTCACCCATTTGCACTACATTGTAATGTAAGTGGGTGAATATTCCACGGGCACTTGTACCCTTAACACAATCCTCAGAATCAGCCTGATAGTGTATAACAAAGGTGCAGGCATGGTTGTGTGTTAAGAAGTTTGCTTCCCAACCACATGATTCCAGGTTCAGTCCCACTGTGTGGTACCTTGGGCAAGTGTCTTCTGTTAGCTTTAGTCCAACCAAAGCTATGTGAGTGAATTTGACAAATGGAAATGGAAAGAAGCCCATCTTGTGTGTGTCTGTCTTTGATTGTCCCCCTTCACTGCTTAACAACCTGTGTTGGGGTGTTTACATTCTCATAACTTAGCAATTAGGCTAAAAAAAAAACAATAGAGTGTGTACAAGGCTTTAAAACAAAGCAAAAATAAGTGCTGGAGTAAATTCATTCTGCTGAAATTCTTCATGGCGGTGCCCCAGCGTGGCCACTGTATATTGACTGAAAAGATAATGGATTGCTAATTAATGACCAATATTTAATTGTTGCTGTCTGGCCCCACCCATATCAGCTTTAATCACCACAGTCATCCTGGACCACATTGAAAGTGTCCTGTGATTAAATGAAATTTAGTCACCAATTGACATGCTCCAACCTCTAGCCCACAAGTGTGCTGTCTCCTATCTCTGTCTTTTTTTATTGCTACTCTAATCATCTCTGTTCCTCAAAACTAACTGGTCTTGTACCTCCACCATTCAAACACCTCAATCTACTTGTCTCTCCACCTCTCATCACTCTTAGTGCATCCAACCTGCACACACACACACATATTAACCACTATACTCTGGCCTTGCTTCCTAGAACGTCTGCTTTCAAGTTCACTGACCTCCAAGGGTCTGCAAAAGCCATGAGCAATAACCTTTCCTCCAGATTCAACAAACAGATAACAAAGATCTGTGATCAAAGGTGCTCTAGTCATGATTGTCCTCTCTTTTGTTTTTTTTCCAGTCTGTGTATCATTGACTACAATATCCAATGTCCTCTCCTTTACGACAGGAAGTAATTTAAAGGAAATTTGAATGCTCTTTCTAGCAGATCAAGTGACCGCATGGAAGTTGCCACTTCATTTCACATTCCTCCAATCCCCTAAGCTGAAAAATGAGTACCACCAGTAGCTGGGAATTAACTCTGTGAAGGCTTTCAGGGTCTTCAGAGAGAAGTTTTGTATTTTAAGTCACCTAAATTCCTTGAAAATCTGGATAAGCTCTGACCTCATGGATCTCAAGAGAGACTTTACACTGTAGAGACACCTTATAACAAGAAATCTGGATAAGATTTGCCTCTAAGCTCATGACAGACTTTATAGTATAGAGGCACCTTATAATATGAAAACATACTTCAAGTGTTTGTCTACACAGGCAACGTTTCTTCTTTCTCTCGAACTTAGTTTTTTTAAAGTTTTTACCAAAGAAATAAGAAAAATGATCATAATCACTCCATATACAATTTAATATTTTTTGTTTCTGTAGGCAGACGACGAGAAGTTAATAAGTGGTTCTTATGATAAAACACTGAAAGTATGGGATATTCGAACAGGAGAATGTAAAATGAAACTCAGGTAAAAATATTGCAATTTTGGTTAAGCAGTTTATTTTGGTCAGCGAGAAATGGAATAATGTTGATCGAATTTATCTTTTACTCTCAACTATTCTTCAAACTTGTTATAGAAGTTGATATTGTGTTATATTTTACTGGCTCATTAGGAATTCACTAAATATAGGTCACATAATTTAACTCTTTAGCATTTAAGCTGGACATATATTGCCTTACTGGCACGTGAAAAACATTCAAGCAAGGTCATTGTCAGTGCCACTGGACTGGCTCCTGTGCAGGTGGCATGTAAAAAACACCATTTTAAGTGTGGCTGTTGCCAGTACCGCCTGACTGGCCCTCGTGCCGGTGGCACATAAATGCACCCGCTACACTCTCGGAGTGGTTGGCATTATAAGGGCATCCAGCTGTAGAAACTCTGCCAGATCAGATTGGAGCCTGGTGCAGCCATATGGTTCACCAGTCCTCAGTCAAATCGTCCAACCCATGCTAGCATGGAAGGCGGACGTTAAATGATGATGATATGTGGCCAAAAATATTCTATTTGATCTATATTCAAACTGGCCTGATCTGGCCTCTCACACCTACTTTACTCTGTCATTGTAAAAATTTACAGTCACATCATCAAAATCTCAAAGCTATGAGATAATGCATGATTAATTCAAAACAATGTGAATAAATAAGCATTAAGTTTTGACCGAATAATCTGAATGCTAAAGGGTTAATGTATTTTATGACAAAAACATTAAATTAATGTGCATGATATATATTTTGTTTGTAAAAAATATAATCTGAAGTTGGTGCTTTGTAGGTTTGAATTCCATTTATTACCTTTCGTGGTTATAACTCCAAAATTACTTGAGAACAAACCTAGAAATAATTTCTTATACTATTAGATGTTTAGCCCTTTACCATTTAAACTGGCCATATCTGGCCAAAATATTTCATGTTTTACGTTCAAACTGACCAGGCTCTGTCACACCTACCTGGATTAAATAATCACATCATCAAAAGCTTGAAGATATGGGATGGTGCAGGATTGATTCAAAATAATTTGAATCGATAAGCATTACATTTGATAGAATAATCTGAACACTAAAGAGTTAAAAATTTGAAATTTCAATTTTGATTTCATGGTATTACTGCATGCAGGTTGACATAAGCTTGTATTAAATGTTATATTTCTTTTTAGGGGCCATTCAGCTGCAGTTCTATGTGTACGCTTCAATGAGTCAAAAATTGTATCTGGCTCGGCAGACAAAACAATCAAGGTGATTAATTCTTTTATTAACTTGAAAGTTCATAATCAACCTAATTAACTCTGATCTAGCAGATATTAGATCAATATTGTTTATTGCAGGGATTGTATAAGATGCAAGCATGGTTGTGTTTTTAAGAAGTTTTCTTTGCAACCTTGTGATTTTGGATTCAGTCCCGCTGCTTGGCAACATGGACAAAAGGTTTCTACTATCTGACCATAGAAAATCTACCTCATTAAGTCTTTGTCCAACCCATGCAAGCATGGAAAAGTGGACGTTATAATGATGAGCTTTTGCATAGTTTCTGTCTTCCTAATTCCAATCATGTTCTGGATTCGATCCCACTGCGTAGCACCTTGACCAGGTGCCATCTGTCTAACTCCTATGCATAAGATTTGATAGATAGTAACTATGCGAAAGCCCATTAGCAGGATTATTTCTGTTCATGGCTGGTAGACTTAATCCCTCACTCAGGAATTTTGGAAAGCACTATACATTTCCCAATGACTTTGCAACAAAATACTTTGTTAAAGGCACCCAAGGATACCTGGAAACAGTTATGGGAGTTGCCCTTCCTTCTTTGACTGTTTTTGTTTGTTGGCACTGTCGCTTACGACGTCGAGGGTTCCAGTTGATCCGATCAACGGAACAGCCTGCTCGTGAAATTAACGTGCATGTGGCTGAGCACTCCATAGACACGTATACCCTTAACGTAGTTCTCGGGGATATTCAGCATGACAAGGCTGACCCTTTGAATTACAGGCACAACAGAAACAGGAAGTAAGAGTGAGAGAAAGTTGTGGTGGAAAAGTACAGCAGGGTTCGCCACCATCCCCTGCCGGAGCCTCGTGGAGCTTTAGGTGTTTTCGCTCAATAAACACTCACAACGCCCAGTCTGGGGATCGAAACCGCGATCCTATGACCGTGAGTCCACTGCCCTAACCACTGGGCCATTGCGCCTCCACTAAGCCTTCATTAAAAAAGATATTGAACTATTTTGTTCAAGGCAATACCAAAGGTACTGCACAGTGAGATTGAACCAAAAACCATATAGCCGCAAAGGAACTTCTTAGCCTACATTTCCATGCTTGCTCTCATTTACTTAAAATCTTCATTGCTCAACACAAATGGATTATCATAGATTTGAGGAACTGTTACAGATGGTGGGGTTGTTGCAGCATCAACCATATCTTTTACTTGATCCCGCCATTGGACTGTGGCCATGCTGGGGCACAGCCTTTAAGGGTTTAGTCATACAAATTAACCCCCGTACTTATTTTTTATCTATCAGTCTCTTTTGCTGAAGCACTGTTATGGGAATGTAAACAAACCAGCACCGGTTGTTAAGCAGTGGTGGGAGAATGAACACAAAGACATACGCATGTATACAGATACACAGACATCAAGCTTCCACCTACCAAATTCATTCACAAAGCATTGGTTGGCCAAGGTGCCATGCAGTGGGACTGAAACTAAAATCATGTGGATGCAAGGCAAACTTCTTAACCACACAGCCACTCTATTAGATGGAATACTTTTGAAATATTACTACCAGACATTTCATTATCATCCAGTGTTTTAAATCTGGGTTTTGACCCCGTTAATGGCGGTGGCCAGATCTACTTCAATGCCATAGCAACTGAGGTAGGCAGGTGCATGCCCACCCCAACCTTTGGGCGGGCTGGTGCCCATTCTCCTTTGCTATCATAAGGCTTTTTTGGAGCTGGACTTTCTATGGGGAGTATGCCCTTGCTTACCCCCGACCTCAGTTTCTAGACATGAGTGGTCCCAAGACCATGGCCTCTACCATGATTTTTAAGAGATATAGTGGAAAACTATCTCAGGAAGGCAGGGACGCTACTCCTTGAGACCACTTTCGGAGCCCCACTACCTATGTAGGTACTATAGGAGATTATGGCAACACACCCTCACATTTCTTTTTAATTAATTAATTAATTAAGCTTTATTTATTAAACAGGTTTGGAATTTTGATGCTAACTGTATCATGACATTGGATGGTCATCAGAATGCTGTCACTTGTCTGCAGTTTGATTCAACTCGAATTGTTAGTGGGTCGCTCGATTGTAACCTCAAATTTTGGGACATCCACACTGGAGTGTGTGTTAACACTATTGACTGGAAAGCTGCTGAAGGACACACGGGTGTAGTCAGGTAAAGTATAATGCACTTCTCGCTATTTTTAAACTGAGATCCTTTTCTTAAGACATACCTAATTTTCAGCTTGGTTTATTTTTATAAAAATTAAAACAATTATCGTTTGTGTAAGTAACCAAAGCACCAAAATTATTAGACAGCAGCTATCTATTTATCTATCCATCATATATATCCACACACATTCGCACACACAGATATAGATTGTTTAACATCCACCTTTCCATGGCTCAGACAAAATATGTTGAGCATTTTCTACGGCTGGATGCCCTTCCTGTCACCAACGCTTACCTGTTTCCAAACAAGGTCATATATGCACTTGGTCAGACATGACTTTCACAGAAGATTGGAAATGTACTTCATCTTTGTATGATGGTGATGCTCAATGACAAGCATATGATGTCAAGACAAGGTTATACACAAACATACACATACTAGCTTAAAAGTCACCCTAGCAGGCAGATTTTAAGTTAGCTCCTGTGGAGGGCTCTTCATTAGGTTTTGGGCCCAACAGTGACACTTCATGCATGGAGTACATATTAAATTTTATTAAATTGGACTGACTCCTGTGCAGGTGGCACGTAAAAAAACACCATTTGAGTGTGGCCGTTGCCAGTACCGCCGGACTGGCCCTCAGGCCGGTGGCACATAAAAAGCACCCACTACACTCTCGGAGTGGTTGGCATCAGGAAGGGCATCCAGCTGTAGAAACTCTGCCAGATCAGATTGGGGCCTGGTGCAGCCATCTGGTTCGCCAGTCCTCTGTCAAATCGTCCAACCCATGCTAGCATGGAAAGCGGACATTAAACAATGATGATGATATGTATGTATGTGTGTGAGTGTATTTATATATATATATGTGTGTGTGTGTGCACACATACATACACATATAATGTACTGATCCTTGAAGAAAATTCAACAAAAAAAGTAGTCCATCTGTTGAGAGATAAATATTGTTTATTTAAGGTTACAATACATGTATTAAAGTGCTACTGTTGTGAGAATTCAAATATATTCTTCAGGTGCAAACCACATATAACAAACTAAAGAAATTGAATATGATTTTATACACATACACACACACCTGAAGAATATGTCTGAGTTCTCTCAACATATGGAACTGTTAGTAGTACTTCAATACATGTACTGTGACCTTAAATAAATAATATATATATTAGCGGTCGGGAGGAGGCAGTGTGTAAGGCTGATAAAATATATGCAAACTATAGACTAATTTAACCCAAAACTAAATGTAAAGTAATCTAAGAAATATGCTGCAAGCTGGTTGGTTGGTTGGTTGGCAGCAAACTGTAGATTACTATGGGAGATTATGGCAACACACTCTCACTTTCTGGCTTTTCTGTTTGATCTATTAGCAGCCCAGCAATTTTTTGTCTGTTATTCTTATTACCACTGTAGTTTCTCTGGCTGCTGATTGAACAAAAATATTTCAAATTTATTTCCTCTCCCCTTTCCTCACTCAGATTTTCTGAAAGTTAAATGAGTTCGTAGCTAAACAATTAAGTGTAGTGTTATTCTATGGAATTTCATTTTAATCTGATGAATTTAATGTTAACTTCAGCAAAAAAAAAAAAAAAAAAATTTGAAAAATCTTTAGAAACTTTTTACATTCAAAAAATTTTCTTTCTTTTAGTGTTAACTGTAGAAACTACAGCTATTGTTTGTTTGTATTTTAAGTATTTATTTATTTTATTTTATTTAAGATGTCTCCAAGCTGATTCCTGGAGGGTTGTAAGTGCTGCTGATGACAAAACTATCAAAGTAAGCTTATTAACATTGCCTTCAGATTATTTTCTGTTCTGTTTCAACCGTGTTCTGAATTCAAACTCCTCTTCCACACATCCATATTCTCCTCTTACTATTCATGGAAGTGTCATGGGGGAGGGGGTGGGTAGAGTTTTCGGACACCTTATCCATGAAGTCCTATCACAAGCAACCACCATTCTTTTCTACTCTAGGTACAAGGCCCGAAATTTTTGGAGAAGGAACTAGTCGATTAGATCGACCCCAGTACATGACTGGTACTTAATTTATCAACCCCGAAAGGATGAAAGGCAAAGTCGACCTTGGTGGAATTTGAACTCAGAACATAAAGACAGACGAAATACCGCTAAGCATTTCGCCTGGTGTGCTAATGTTTCTTATTTCTTTACTGCCCACAAGGAGCTACACACAGGGGACAAACAAGGACAGACAAAGGGATTAAGTCGATTATATCGACCCCAGTGTGTAACTGGTACTTATTTAATTGACCCTGAAAGGATGAAAGGCAAAGTTGACTTCGGTGGAATTTGAACTCAGAACGTAGCGGCAGACGAAATACCGCTAAGCATTTCACCTGGTGCAGTACTGAGGGAGGTGGCATTGTGTCATGTGTAGAGAAGCTAAAGTAGGAGAGTGAGATATGGACGGTTGTCTTGCTGTAGAGGATATACATGGGCACCCCAACAGGAATGGGAGAAAAGATAGTGGAGGTGAGGTATCAGGGAGGACTCTCAGAGTATAAGAAGGGGCAGAAAGAGAGAATAGTGTGGAGTGGGATAGAGAATTGAGGATGGGTGGGTAGGTAGGGAGGATGAGGTGAAGTGTTGGGGAGATAGTAGAGTTTTCATGATGAAACATTTATAATTAAAACAAGGAATAATTTGAATTTGCAGTGTTTATGTTTTTCTTTAATTTTTAAATAGATTAGGAAGAAATTACTCAGGGATACACTCTGCATGAAAACTAAACGATAAGATCAGTGTTAACATATTTAACTTAATATAGACTTTCTTGGATCAGTAAATTAATTACAATTACACTTGCAGTGAGGAGGCAAAAACTTAAGCGTTTTAATTTTGGTCAAGAAATGCAGGGGAGATAACTTGGATAGTTTTTTGTTCTTTTTTTAAACTTATACTCAAGAGGGAAGGTCATGATCCTTTACACTACCTCCAAGATTGGTGGGATGGGGTGGAAGGTATCCTAAAATTAGAAACAAAGTGGACTCTGCTAAAGGCACCTAAGGTGCCAGAGAGGGGTGTTAAAATGGACATCAGATGAAGTCTACTACCTAAGTAGACCATGACAAGATTTGAACTCGAAATGCAAATAATTGCAAGAAATACTGCTCAGTAATTCGTTAGATGTTTTTACTGTTGTGCCAATCTGCCACACTTGATTAAGTTTTATTGACTCTGAGAGGATAAAATGCATAGGTGACCTCACTGGAGTTTGAGCTCAGATGCAGATAATCAGAACAAATACCAACAGTCCAATGACTCTGCCACTTCTTCATAGAATCTAGACAACGCAGTAGGAAATAAGTCTGTTGCTGACACTACAGGGACAGCTCCAGGCATGTTTCAGTTTTATAAAGTCTCCTCAGTGAATTGTTATGCATTAATAAAGCTGACATTTATATGGATCATCATCACCATTGTTTAACGTCCGTATTCTATGCTGGAATGGGTTGGATGGTTTGACTGAGGACTGGCAAGCCAGGAGGCTGCACCAGGTTCCAATTTGATCTGGCAATGTTTCTACAGCTGGATACCCTTCCTAACGCCAACCACTCCAAGAGTATAGTTGGGTGCTTTTTATATGCCACCAGCACAGGAGCTAGTCAGGTGGGACTGGCTTTGGCCATGTTCAGATGTTGCTTTTTATGTGCTACCGGCACAGGAGCCAGTCAGGACAGGAGATCTGGCATCAACCACTTTCGGATGGTACTTTTTACATGCCACCAGCACAGGAGCCAGTTTGGCGGCACTGGCATCAGCCACAACTTCAATTTCCATTTGATTATGATTTGATTTTTGATTTTCTTGACATCATTTCATTTACTTGAAAATTAATGAAATTAAATTATAGATTAAATTATAGATTAAATTATAGATTAAATTATAGATTAAATTATAGATTAAATTATAGATTAAATTATAGATTAAATTATAGATTAAATTATAGATTAAATTATGAAATTAAATTATATATTCACGGAATGTTGTATAATAAGGATTTGTCACATTGGCACTAAATATGTGAAAAGGTGATTTATATAATACCAGTACCACAAAGAGAAAGAAAGTTTGTCAACTCCAACTTACAATATAAAGGTAACTAAATATTGCGAGGTATTCAGAATGTCACTCCACTATTTCTATCATGATGTTCTTGATTGATTGAATTCCAAACTTCCAAAATATAAATTTCTTATTTTCAGTT
>NC_142931.1:16215416-16220416 GCF_046866305.1 Octopus bimaculoides | reverse complement strand
CACAGGCCTTCACTCTATACCCACAAATACACACAAAATGGGTTTCTTCTAATTCTGTTTATCAAATCCACTCACAACTCTTTGGTTGTATAGTATCATAGCAAGAGATATAGTAGAAGACTCCTGCTAAAAGTGCCACACAATGGAAATGAACCAAAGGCCACATAGTTGGGAAGCAAGCATCTTAACCACATAGCCATATCTGTGCCTGTTGTTGTTGGCACTCTGTCGCTTACGACGTCGAGGGTTCCAGTTGATCCGATCAACGGAACAGCCTGCTCGTGAAATTAACGTGCAAGTGGCTGATCACTCCACAGACACGTGTACCCTTAACGTAGTTCTCAGGGATATTCAGCGTGACACAGTGTGATAAGGCTGGCCCTTTGAATTACAGGCACAACAGAAACAGGAAGTAAGAGTGAGAGAATGTTGTGGTGAAAGAGTACAGCAGGGTTTGCCACCATCCCCTGCCGGAGCCTCGTGGAGCTTTAGATGTTTTGCTCAATAAACACTCACAACACCCGGTCTGGGAATCGAAACCGTGATCTTTTGACTGCGAGTCCACTGCACTAACCACTGGGCCATTGCGCCTCCACATCTGTGCCTATATATTGCTAGATATTAATTTTGTTGCTGTTATGTAAAAGTCCAAAATGTTGCTTTTTCAGAAAACAAAAAAATAGTTTTAGCATTCAATAGCAAAAGCGTTTTACTACACTTCGACAATTTTTGATATCCTGGCATCTGAAGCAGCTGGAGATATGATAGTTTGACCAAAAGAACCCGCTATTGCAAGCAAATATATATATTGAAAAAAACGCATTTGGCCAAATTTGGACATACGACAGTTTAACATAATAACGATTTGTATTTGAATGCCAATAATTTCAACATCCATTGTCATCAGGTAAACTGGCAGGAGGGGACAGATTCCTGTAGTTGTCAATGGCTAAACCAATGAGCTTGTATCTATACTTATCATACCACCAACAATTTAAGCAGTTTTCTTCTAGAAAGTAGAGAGCCCTCCTTATTCAGTATCAGTTTGAATTCAGACTTGTTAAAATCTGGAATCTGACAAAACTAGTGATGGTCTGTGTCAGCAAGGATTAATTCATAGTTTATCATCATTTTCAATTGACAACCATTTTTCCATGCTGACATGGGTTGGATGGTTTGACAGGATCCAGTGAGCCACTGGGCTGCATTGTGCTCCAACGTCAGCATTGGTATGGACTTTATGGCTGGATCATCATCATCATTTATTGTCTGTTGTCCATACTGGCATGGATTGGACGATGCCCTTCCTAATGCTAATCACTTCACAATATGTACTGGCTGCTTGTTTTTCATGTCATGAGCACTAATGAGGTTGCCAAGTAACTAATGAGACATGAAAAGAATAAAAGGAGAAAATTAGTCATTAGTCATAATCATAGTCATTAGTCAGACTACCATAACATTCCTTCTTGGAATATTCCAGAAATACTATTTAAAAAAGAATTATTATTATTGTACTTGGGGATGGTCATATTGCCAGTTTAGCCAATAAAAACACACGCACTGTATATTTGGTGTTAATTTGCTTCAGCTTTATATTACACTAGCAGAAATACCCGGCGTTGCCCGGGTTAAAGAGAATAATGAAATCTAAAAACGCCGTCTAGACTACGCATCATCTTTATATATAGAGATGTATATACACACATGCACCCAAACACACGTATATATATGTATATCAATATAAATATATGAAAGTCAATGAAGTTTTGTAAAAGAAGGTGATCATGTACATACTTTCTTGCTGTTGTGATTATAACACCTCATTGTAAACTATGTTCCTTGTTTTCCCTTGTGGAGCATATACAAATAGGTTTTTTGTTGCTGCCCACTCTTGAGCAGCCAACATACAGTTGTCCATGTGAGAAGCAGGGCTCTTCCAAGAGAAGACCAGCTACAGACAGTGTTTGACCCTGATATTTGTTTATGGACATGGCAAAAGTCACACGAAGGGGGAATTGTAGTCTTCTGAATGTAAAAGGAATGTCTGCTCCTGATGGAGTAAGAGGAATTCTTGGAATAAAGACGTCATCCCCTTTTGCACATCCAGAAAGAATGGTAGCCTTGATAACGTGTGACATCATTTTCTAAATAATGTTCATCTGTTATGTTCGGGTTAAAATTTCATCAACATCAAAAATATATGAATTTTCATGGGAGTTATGGCCGTTATGCAAAGAATATAATTTCCAAATTTCATAAAGATCCATTCAGTACTTTTGACGTAGTTTTGGATAAGAAAACAAATGACTAATGTGTGTGTTTGTGTGCATGTGTATGTGTGTGTGATGGGTGTATATATGTATAGATATCTGTATGCATGTATATATGTATATATGTGTACATATTACATGTACATCTATATATATACATCTACACATATGTATACATATACATGTATGTATAGATCTATATATATATATACATATACGTGTACATTTATATGTATACATATACATCTCTCTCTCTCTCTATTTCTCTCTCTCTCTCTTTCTCTCTCTTTTTCTCTCTTTCTCTCTCTCTCTCTCTGAAAGTATCTGTCATTACAGTATCGAAATGGTGTACATATACATGTATATGTATACATATCTCTCTCTCTCTCTCTCTCTCTCTCTCTCTCTCTTTCTGTCTCTCTCTTTCTCTCTTTCTCTCTCTGTGAAAGTATCTGTCACTACAGTATCGAAATGTGATTGTTTCAGTTAGTGGAATAGTTTCATTTTTAAAGTGAAAGTATTTGACATGAGTGTTTTTGTTTCACTTTTGACACGTAATACTTAAATAGTGGAGGAGATATTATGTTGCCGTGTGCTCAAACTCTGCAAGAAGTTAATTATTTTTTTTTACTAAAACACAACTGGAACCCTAAGTAAGGCATGTGTAAAATTTGAATGAAATTGGTTGCGTAGTTCTCGAGTTTTAGGGATTCACACACACACACAGACAGACAGACAGACAGACAGACACACATTCTCATTTTTATATATATAGATTATATTACATTAATCCTATTTCGGCCAGAGTTCTTTCGTCACACTTCTGTGACCTCATCAGTGGTCCTTTGCTTTCTTCTTTCTTATGTGTGTCTCACTTTGCTAACTATCAGCCATTTTGTATTATATATATTAATTAACACATCCAACTTAATCTTGTCGTGTGTGTTCCTGCTATGACAGGAATAGTTTAAATGTCATCTCTGCCGGATTCCTGGTAAAACGGTAATGAACAACACACAAAGAATTCTGTCCATTAGTTTACCTGCAATCATTACTCTTGAGCTGCATATGCTACCATGTTTTTTGTTTTTGTTTTTGTTTTTGTTTTGTTTTTTGTCTTTTTGCTTAGGAGCCCAGGTAAAGAATACAGTTAGACAGAGGGGCCCAGCTCTGAGAGGGTCAAATTGGATGTGTTGTCTAGATTGCTTTTAAACTGCTATTAATGTCCAGAGGTACCATCTCATGTTAATGACATGCACTCGTTAAGAATTGACTATATCAACTGATGGAATAACTGTCTGCTCTAGTGGACAACACTACTGTATCACATGGTTTCACCATTTCTGCAGATCATCAGTGGCAGTCCAGCTATTTGGACGTTCAGTGCGAGGCTGAGATGCCACTGAAGATCTACAGCAATGTTGAAATCACAGGATACAGTAGTACTATTCACTAGAGCAGATAATCATTTCATCAGTCAATATAGTCAATGCTTAATGAGCACATGTCATTAACATGAGATGGTATCTTTGAATGCTGATAGCAGTTTAAGTGTAATATAGACAACACGTCCAATTTAAGTTGGGTGTGTTTATTATTGCTTATTACAAATACTGCTGTTGTCAATAATAGCTAATTTAATAGATCTTTAAATTAATGAGAACTTTTGTCATTTTTTTAGAGAATTTTTTAAGGACATTATACATAACAGTGTGGTGAACTTGAATCTATCTATGCATAAGTAACTAATTTTATCAGAATTTTCTTCAAATATTTTAGTGTATAATACAATTACAAATTTTGTAATACAATTTAAATTCTTCAATTTTGTCATAGGCTAAGAAAAAAAAACTATCCTGATAAAATTTTAATTTAATAGATAAATGGAATATAATTAACCTTTTTATTACCAACCCATTTGAGACCATCCTACGAAAGTATTCATATTGTAATCAAAATATCATGAGGAATGATAGAATAAGATTTCAGTTGGACAAAACCAACATTGTATATTCTTCCATATAAAGTTTCAGATATTTTAATAAACCCCTTCAGAATCTTAATTATATTGTAAATTAATTAAAACACAAAGGCAGTCTAGTAATTAGAAACACAGTCATGAAATGCTTTTAAGATATGTAATCTTAATTTATTTTGAAGATCAAGTTGGCTCTACTCATGGTATAAATCACACCATCAGTAACTGTTCAGTTATTCTTAAAAATTATTTAAAATAATAACATTATATAAACATTTATAATCTTTAATCAGAAGGAGCAATTTCAGACACATATTATCAGTTGTCAATGATTTCATTAATGTTTACAAACCTATCTCTTCTCTGCTGATATCAGTTTTCAATGGAAAACCAATTGATCTATTTTATTCACATTGTGTAAAGATACATACAGTTTTTCTATCACCAAAAAAAAAAAAAAAAATATTGTCAAATTATATTTCACAATTTCTATTTTCCTATGTTTAATTAAGATGAGAGAATTTTCGAACCTTCAGATCTGAGTGGCTACGTCTTTTGATAGCCTTAATGATGTTGTAGACGTAGAAGCATTCTCTTTAGCAGGCTGTTGTACATTAGGTTTCTCCCACTTTAAACATAGAGCAACACTTTCCTGAAGAATGGGGGGAGCAGTTTTGGGACGCTGCAAAGGTGGTTTATTCTTGTGATCCAAAACTTGCTCCTTCTTTTGAATGGAATCATCATAAGGA
>NC_142931.1:15635416-15680416 GCF_046866305.1 Octopus bimaculoides | reverse complement strand
ATTATACCAGATCTTTAGTACACTATGGGAAAAGTTCTGTATGTGAAAGTGAGTTGGCTGAGTGTGGCAGAGCTGATCACTAGTTGTGATGTCGTGGCATCGATGCCGGGCCGTGGTTCTTGTTATACGGATGTTCGTCGCTGGCTGAGAATTTCTTGTCTGTTTAAGAACTCTTGTCTGTTTATTTACCGTGGTGAAGCTGAGTCACCTAACAGAATCGAAGAGAGAGATGTGCCGCGGTAGTTTGGTGTACATAGTAAGTCGTGTTGACGCTGGTGGTGTAGAGGCTGTTTGGTAGTAATCATGTTGGTTATGACGATGATGCTGGATAGTAGTCGTAGACTCTTGTTGCTGATGTGGCGACGGCGGAGGTCATCGTTGGCTGGACGAAGCTGTTGAAGTGGTCGCTGGAACTGCTGCTGCTGTCGTGTGGTACACGGAACAGTTCTCAAAGAGAAACTGGACCGAGACAAATTTGGCCGCCGAGTTAAAGCTATTTATAACAAACTATTGGCTCACCAGATGGTAGAAATATACTCTATCACGTGACCTTATTAGGGGCCGTGATTGGTCAGTTTGCGTTCTGGCGGGAACGGTTCGAAGAAGTTGCCGATTCGAATAATGATCAGTCACGTGATGACAAGGAATGGGTTCTCTACTACGCTCGCATTTATTTATATTTAAATGAGAAGATTGTATGTAATGGCGATAGTAGTTTGTATCTAATGGCGGGAGGTAGTTTCACTACATATATATATATATATATATATATTAAAAGCATGCTTTGTAATTGAAGCTTCAAGTACACAATATTTCTTCAAAATTTGTTATTTAAGCTTGTTACTGAAGCTTCAAACACACAACATTTCTTACTCACTGCGATCAATAACAAAATTAATCTTTAATCACTGCAAAACACCTCTCTCTCTCTCACCCTAGTCATGTACTGGAGCGTATGGCATCGACGAACACATTCCCCCTCTCAGTTACTGGCCTTGTGCCTAAATTAGAAACCATTATTTCGCTAAAGTTTAGTTGTATATTAAAACTTTACCAGGAAGAAAGATATTTTAGAATATGCTCTACCGAAGTTAGTAGTACATTCTGTGTAGAAAATATAATTGATCTAGAAAATCTCAACAATAATTTGATCGTCTTTAGAAAATGTCGTAACAGTATTTCCTCGAAACTCTGTTTTAAAACTCAAGAAGAAATTAACCTCACTGCTTCGTATTAAACTGACTGGGAAGCTTTCATGGTGCTGCAGTATGTGTTTATTTCTTGTTTTGAGACTTTTCAATATTTGAGATATATATTTTAGTCGAATGTATGAAGACTTGGCTTCTTTCCAACTGACGGACGTGTAACGAACGATTCACAGAAGCTTACGAAAAAAGATGCTTCCCTATCTTCTGTTTTATTACTTAAATATTTGCGTGTTGTTTTTCTTGAACTATAATGTCTGCGTTTTTGTTTCTTTACATTATTTATTTTTCTCTTTTCAATTTATTTTCCTCTTTTACCGTTCCTCCAGCATTTCACTCTACTTTTTTTCGTTTTCCCCTATATTTTCATCTAGCATTTCCCAACTCAAATAAAGAGAGCGAGAGAGAGAGAGAGAGAGAAAGGAAGAGAGAGAAAGAGAGAGATCCGCCCATCCATTCATCCATCCAAACATGTATACACTTCAAATTGTGAAGGTAATTTATGGACACCCTATATATATGCGCGTGCGCGCGTGTATGTATGTATACTTATGTATGTATGTATACTTATGTATGTATATGTATGTATATATTTATATGTATGTATGTTTATATATATATATATATATATATATATATATATATATATATATATATATATATATATACAGATATATATATATATACATATATACATATATATATATATATATATATATATATATGTGTGTGTGTGTGTGTGTGTGTATGTATGTATGTATGTATGCGCATATGTACATGTACACATGCATGCACACTTATAATATATTCAATAGGTAATCTACCTATGTGTCTATTTGCCAGGCCATCAGTCTATTTGTCTGACTTTCAATTGTTAAATATTTGGCAAAGTTTTTTTGTTTGTTTTTTTCTCTCCACCCAAACTTTTTATTTTGGTGTTACAGAAACCTTCTAGCACATTGGCAATCGTAAAGAACTCGTATAATCGTCTGACGTCATTGCTATGCGATAACGTCAGTAAATATCGAGCATCTGATTGGCTGACATTTCTTCAGCAAGTCGCAATACTTCACAAACTGCTGATAGCTTTTACAAGGCTGCCTTTGAAATTTCAGAACAGTGAAAGTAGTCTTAATTCCCCAAATAACACATGCACAGGAACAAACTAATTCAAATTCTAATAAAAACAATGAAGAGGCTAATTTAGAAGTAGTAAATTAAAAGGTATTTTAAGCGTGGTAGTTGTTTGGATCCGAATCGACCCCGTGTTCAAACAGACCCAGGATGAAGAAAAAGTATTAAACTATGACCCCTTTCTTTCATCCCTCTCTTTGTCTGTCTCTCACCTCAAAAATAGTGTGGCTTGGACTACATTACCCAATACGTCCCTTTCTTTTTGAAGAAGGCAGTGTCCATCTAAAGGAAATTTGGCTGCTATTTCTAGCAAGTGGAGTGATTATATCGTTAGCTCGTTTTTAAGTACTGATTCGTACATGTGTATGTGTATGTATATGTGTATATGCATGTGTTTGCGCGCGTATATTTTTTGACTGTACTCTCAGTTATGCTATTATCTATATTGTCTATTGTTGACTGTACATACCATCAATGTTTCGTTCTCAATCTTCCTGCGATTAGCCTTCATTACATTAAACTTGTCTGTGTCACTTCTAACACATTCCTACAATGATGACATGACCCTTAACACTACACACCTGATATTCGCATTTTTTACGATGAATAGAAAATCAGATGTGGGTGGATCCAACCTCCTCCGGGTATACGTCAACCACAACTATTTCAGCAACCACCGAGACACAAGCAGATGTCAAGGAAACAGTTTTGCATCGGACCTTCTCTTTGTCACATATTTTCAAAGTTATTACAAATGCAACCCTATAACCAGAGGAGGAAGATTCGACGTACTTGGACGACTTTCTTCCCATAGCTCCATGCAATTAAAATTACTTGTTACTTAATTTAGGTACGAGGTCAATAATGTCGGTTTCAAATTTTGACACACAGGGCTAACAATTTCGGGGAAGGGGTTAAGTCAACCTCAGTGCTCAACTGGTACTTATTTTATTGACCACGAAAGGGATGAAAGGCAAAGTGGACCTCGGCAGGATTTGAACTCAGAACGTAAAGACAGATGAAATGCTGCAAAGCATTTTGCCCGGCGTGCTAACGATTCTGCTAGTTCGCCACCTTGAACGAGATCAGTAATATTGACGCATGTTAATCGATCCTTGTGCTTGACTGATACTTTATTTTACCGACCCAGGAGGGATGTAAGTCAAAGTTGACCTTGGTGGGGCTTAAAAACTCAGAACTTAAAGAGCCAAATGAAATACCGGAAAGTATTTTTCCGACGCTTTAACAACACTGCCAATCCAATGTCCTTATATGCAAATATTATAACATAACATTTATTTTAATTTTGTGTTTCCTGTGATATAGAATGCTAATGGATCCATTTAGATGAGTGACAAAACTTCCTTTTCCAGTTTAAAACCTTGACTACGTCCATGAAATAACAAGTCTTTCAACGGTTGAATATCTAATTCCTAATTTATTGAAATTTCTGAAACCCCACTGAGTCTTTGTTTACTTTCTTCATTTAAGAGGGTAATTTAGATTCATTAGCATTTTTTGTTTACGTGATTTTGCATTTGTCATCAATAGCTTTATTTATCTCATATATTATCCTATATATAGGCAGCTTTATATTGCTGTTCGACTTATTGGAAATAGCAGCCAACTCTCTCAAATGGAAACTGTATGGAAGCCTGTCAGGTGGATTGTACTCGTAATTCAACAGTCCAGTCTTACCACACTGCATCATACTGATTCCACATGAGAATTACTTGCCTGTGGAATATTCAGCCACTTCCATGCTACTTCAATGAGCCTGCTTGTTCAACTGATCAGACAATTGAAAACTCATAATGACATAGTGTGGGGGTGTATAAATGTGCAGATCGAGAAATTAATTTTTTGTAACTAAACACTTTCAAACTTCGGACACTGGTAGAATGTGTCATATAAAACATCTTTTACTCTTAGTGTTGTTAAGAAAAGTTTCTATTTTCAAAGTTATTTCGTGTTAAAGTTGTCGTATTTCGGTAATTTTAACCAATCAATGACGTGTGTTCAGCTGAATAAAATTACTGCTGTTGTTTGTCAACAACAACTTCTGGTGGTGTATATTTATTCTATCGCATGTCAAGCATCTCATGTCAAGCGTCGCATATCAAGCGATGTTGGGGGGACAAACACAGACACACAAACACACACACACACTCACACACACACACACATATACATATATATGACGGGCTTCTTTCAGTTTCCGTCTACCAAATCCACTCACAAGGCTTTGGTCGGCTCGAAGCTATAGTAGAAAACACTTGCGCAAGGTGCCACGCAGTGGGACGGAACCCGGAACCATGTGGTTGGTAAGCAAGCTACTTACCACACAGCCACTCCTGCGCCTGCTATAAATAATAATGTATAAATGATGAATTTAAAAAAACCCCTTTAGATTGAGAAAGTTGAAGGCTGCATAGATATTACAAAAATAATATCTGTTTTTGTCCTACTTTCCTATTTTAGCTCTTCTACACCAGATACAAAGCCTCCTTCTTCAATACTGCACTCCTATTCTGAGAAGAGGTCTTGTCTTGAAAATGGTGGTGCCACACAAAAACCACTCAGTGCACTCTATAAAGTGGTTAGAGTTAGGAAGAGCATCCATCTATAAAAACCTTGTCAGATTAGACACTAGAGACCAACACAGCCCTTAAGCTTGTCAGATCATGTCAAACTGTCCAACCCATCTTAGTACTGAACACAGATATTAAAGAGTGACGATAATGATGATAATACATTATTTACATTATTTACATTCGACAGATATTTGTCCTCATCTTGTTTGTTGTTAACACAACATTTCGGTTGGTATACCCTCCAGCCTTCATCAGGTGTCTTGGGGAAATTTTGAACATGGGTTCTCATTCCTAAGGTATTTTTCAATGTTATTAGTATTATTATTATTAGTGTTCAGATCACTGCTTGCAATCGAACTCGGAATCTTTGGGTTAGTAGCCCGCACTCTTAACCACTACGCCATATGATGATGATAGCTTACATCTGATAAAGAAGTCCACTTCATTATTGTGTGGTTGCAGGCTCTATCTTGCTATGTGGAATGGGTCCTTAATTGTAAATTGTACATATTTTAGAATGGTATGCCCTTAAGAAAGTATAGAGATGAAGAACTTAAAATTCAAAGGTAGACAAATAATTGAACACTAATACTGAGGTTGTGGAGGCGCGTGACTTAGTGGTTAGGGTGTCAGCACCATGATCGTAAGATTGCGGTTTCGATTCCTGGACCAGGCGATGCATTGTGTTCTTGAGCAAAACACTTTATTTCACATTGCTCCAGTCCACTCAGCTGGCAAAAATGAGTAATGCTGCGATGAACTAGCGTCCCATCTAGCTGGGGAACACATACGCCATAGAATCGGGCCCATGAGCCTGGCTAGGCTTTAAAAAGGCGCATTTATTTATTTTATTTAATATTGAGGTTAGAATTTAAATAAGCCAAGTTTTATTATTAGTCCAAGTTACATTCCAGAACATTCTAGATGAGAAAATACACATTAAAAATATTGTTGAAAATAAATGTAAAATGAGATGTTGATGCTGCAAAGAAATGTTGGGTTGATGAGAAAATGAATAGATATAAGGATTGGCAGCATGACTCTTCCAACATCTTTCTATGTTCCAGAGAGACAAAGATCTGGGAGAGGCATAATTAGACAAAAATGGTTACCATAGAATCTTGAAGAGGAAACACTGTAAGGTATAGGAGCTGAGGAAGATGTAGGTGCATCATATTAATGAAAATGTTTTGTTTTTGTTTTGTCTAACCCAAGGTCTATCCTGATCAAGTAGATCTTTGATGAAAGCTATTCATTTAGGACGCTGTTTTACTCTTTTACTCTTTTACTTGTTTCAGGCATTTGATTGCGGCCATGCTGGAACACCGCCTTTAGTCGAGCAAATCGACCCCAGGACTTATTCTTTGGATACCTAGTACTTATTCTATCGGTCTCTTTTGCCAAACCGCTAAGTTACGGGGACATAAACACACCAGCATCAGTTGTCAAGCGATGTTTGGGGGACAAACATATACACACACATACATATATATATATATATACATATATATGACAGGCTTCTTTCAGTTTCCGTCTACCAAGTCCACTCACAAGGCTTTGGTCGGCCCAAGGCTATAGTAGAAGACACTTGCCCAAGGTGCCACGAAATGGGACTGAACCCGGAAACTTGTGGTTGGTAAGCAAGCTACTTACCACACAGCCACTCCTGCGCACTGTTTTTTATTGTATATCATGGACTATACTGTGCAATGTATCCTTTCTTTTTTAAACAGTAAATGTATTTTAAAAGACTTGGCTGCTATGTTCAACAGGATGAGTAAATGCACATCTGGAGACCTGCTTATTACCTCATGCTCGCTAGGTAAGTAAAGATAGTAAGTGATACGCATAGAAATAAAAGCAGGTGATGTAGTCGTGATGTAATAGTGTTAGAAGAAATATTATACACCACCAGCTCTGTCTCTCCCTGTTTATGTATGTGTGTATGAATATATATATATTTATCTACATATATCATTATCATTATTGTCGTCATCATCGTCGTCATCATCATTGTTGTTGTCATCACCATGATTTAACATCCATGTTCCACGCTGGCATGGGTTGGACAGTTTGACAAGGATCCAATGAGTCCAAGGACTACATCGAGCTCCAATGTCTGCTTTGGCATCATTTGTATGGCTGGATGCCCTTCCTGAGGCCGACCATTTTACAATGTGTACTGGATGCTTTTTTTCATGCCACTGGCACTATTGAGGTGACTTTGTATCTCACAAGTCTACAAGCCTAAGGGATGGAGTGTCGCATCCTTATGTTAGATAGGGGTTAAGGTAAAAAAAGGAAGAGGTTAGGGTTGAGGAGGTTTTTGTTGTAATGAAGGAGGTGTATATAAGTGTAGGTGTGGCTGTGGGGTAAGAAGTTTGCTTCTCAACCACATGGTTCCAAGTTCAGTCCCACTGCGTGACACCTTGGGGGAGTGTCTTCTACTATAGCCCAGGCCAAACAGGCCTTGTGACTGGATTTCATAGATGGAAACTGAAAGGAGCCCTGTGTGTGTTTGCGTCTGTGTTTGCCACCCACCCCCTGACAACCGGTGTTGGTGTGTTTACATCCCTGTATGAGGGCATGATAGAATAAGCATCAGGCTTTAAAAAAGAATAAATACTGGGGTCATTTCATTCAATTAGAAGTTCTTCAAGGCAGTGCCCCAGCATGGCAAACAGTCTAATGACTGAAACCAGTAAAAGATAAAATAAAAAACAATAAAAGATATCAATACACACACGGACACACAGACATGGACACACACAAACACGGACACACACAGACACACATGGGCGGACACACACACACACATGGGCGGATACACACACACACACACACACACACAAGTAAATGGTTCTCTGTTGGTTTCAGTGATGAATATCATGTTATCTGACCGACTGAATTATTTACTTCTTAAATTACACGGAAGTGGATGAGTATTCCATAGACATGAACTCCTAATGTAATGCATATGCAGAATCCATGTGAGATAGTGTGACGGGATCTGTTTAATGCACACACACACACACATGCTCCTACACATACATCATGTGATGATGGCATACCACCACCACCACCACCACCACCATCACCACTGCCACTGTCACCACTACCACATACCTATGTACATAGGTATGCCCTAGGCATGCTCTAAATGAACAAACCTTGTAATAGTGTAATTATGTTAGTAATTGTAATATATGTGATTTCTTTTTCTAGTTTGGTCTAGAGAAAAGGATTGTATCCATGATCAAAAATATTCCAGCCTTAACTAATCCCATCTTATACCTTGGACTGTTTTATCCAAAAAATGGTTCATCTTAGTCTTTAACCCTTTAGCATTCAGGTTACTCTATCAAATATAATACTAATTTATTCACATCATCATCATTGTTTAACGTCTGCCTTCCATGCTAGCATCAGTTGGACGATTTGACTGAGGACTGGTGAAACTAGATGGCTACACCAAGCTCCAATCTGATCTGGCAGAGTTTCTACAGTTGGATGCCCTTCCTAACGCCAACCACTCTGAGAGTGTAGTGGGTGCTTTTACGTGCCACTGGCACGAGGGCCAGTCAGGTGGTACTGGCAATGGCCATGCTCAAAATGGTGTTTTTTACGTGCCACCTGCACAGGAGCCAGTCCAGCGGCACTGGCAACGACCTCGCTTGAATGTTTTTTCACGTGCCACCGGCACAGGAGCCAGTAAGGTGACGCTGGTAACGATCACACTGAAATGGTGCTATTTACGTGCCACTGGCATGGAAACCAGACAGCTGCTCTGGCAATGATCATGCTTGGACGGTGCTCTTAGTGCTCCACTGGTACAGGTTTCAGTTATCGAATTTGGTTCAATCACAATTTCAATTTCACTTGCCCCAACAGGTCTTCACAAGCCAAGTTTATTGTTCAATGAAGGAGAGGTCAGCATATCCATTATCTCATAACTTCAAGATCTCAATGATGATGATGATCATCATCATCGTTTAACGTCCGCTTTTCATGCTAGCATGGGTTGGACGATTTGACTGAGGACTGGTGAAACCGGATGGCAACACCAGGCTCCAATCTAATTTGGCAGAGTTTCTACAGCTGGATGCCCTTCCTAACGCCAACCATTCATTGTTTATTTTTAGAATGACATTATAGGCTAGACGTGAGATCTGGCTAGTGTGAATACAAAACAGCTAGAGTATTTGGACCAGATATGGCTGGCTTGAATGCTAAGGGGTTAAAATGGTAGACTTCAATTTGAGACAAATTTGGCTACTCTATATAGCATGTCAAGTTGATGCTTGATATGATATAAAGATGGGTGTAGGATTTGGGAGGAAGAGGAGAATAAGATGTGATGTATTTTGGGAAGGACCCAAAAGAGGTGGAGAGTAACTAGAAAGTTTTGAGAATCAAAAGCTGTTATTTTAATGATAGATGCTCACCAGTGAAGATACTGACTAATGATATGTCACTCGTTAACGATATTGCACATTTATGTGTTGTAAAGGTGATCTTAGTAATTAGGATAATGACTTTTTTTAACAGAAATTTTTGGTTTTGTGAAGTGATAGTAAGTCAAATTTAACAGAATTCTTGAGATTCCAAACTGATATTTCATTATTGATCCAAAGTTTAAAATCTCTTGAAATTAAAAAAGAAGTTATTTAAAAATTTGTTTAAATAAATTAATTATTTAAAAGGAAATAGAGGCAGGTAGAAAACGAAACAAGTACAACAATTGTGAAGCGGCTTCTCTTTAAGATTTTGAATAATTAAAAAGGCAAAGCCAAACAGTCTTGTAAGGAATATATTGCATAATAATTAGCTTCAATGAAAGAAAACTTCAGAAAGAAGAAACGCAGTGCAATTCAAAATCTAACGAGAAAGTAAACAATGGAGAAGATGGAATAGAATCAGAGAAGATAAAGTTGATATGAAACATGAAGATAGGAAAGCAGTTGAAGAATGGCGGGGAGAAGGTGAAGAGGGGAAATAAGGATGAGAAAAAAGAAATGGTAATATTGAAGAGGAAAAGAAATGAAGGAGGGAGGGAGGGAGAGAGAGAGGGACGGAGATGAAAGAGAAGGTGAATAGAAGAAGAAGAAGAAGAAGAAGAAGGAGTTGGAGGAGGAGGAGGAGGAGAAGAAGAAAAAGAAGAAGGAGGAGGAGGAGGAGGAGAAGAAGAAGAAGGAGTTGGAGGAGGAGAAGAAGAAGAAGAAGGAGGAGAAGAAGAAGAAGGAGCTGGAGGAGGAGGAGGAGGAGAAGAAGGCGAAGGAGAAGAAGAAGAAGAAGGAGAAGAAGAAGAAGAAGAAGAAGAAGAAGAAGAAGAAGAAGAAGGAGGGGGAGGAGGAGAAGAAGGAGGAGGAGGAGGAGGAGAAAAAGAAGAAGAAGGAGGAGAAGGAGAAGAAGAAGAAGAAGAAGAAGAAGGAGGGGGAGGAGGAGAAGAAGGAGGAGGAGGAGGAGGAGAAAAAGAAGAAGAAGGAGGAGAAGGAGAAGAAGAAGAAGAAGGAGAAGAAGAAGAAGAAGAAGGAGAAGAAGAAGAAGGAGTTGGAGGAGGAGGAGGAGAAGAAGAAGGAGAAGAAGGAGGAGGAGGAGAAGAAGAAGAAGAAGAAGAAGAAGAAGAAGAAGAAGGAGAAAGAAAGAGTGAAGAATGAAAGGGAGAGGAAAGGGGAAGAAGAGAATGTGAAAGGGTGGCAGGCAGAAAATGCAGAGATTAAGTAATAGAGGTGGGGGTGGGGGGAGAGAAATACCATGATTGTTGAGGAGGAGGGAATGTTCGGAAAGCGAAGAGCCAGGGTGGAGTCTGTCTGTACTGACGACGATGGAGACTGACAACAATCACGATGATGATGATGATGATGATGATGATGATGAAAAGAAGGTTGATGATTATGATAACGATAGTGATGTGTTTGCCCTTGAAAGTAATTAGATATTTATTTGTCAGTTGCAATTAAAAGAGAAAACAAGAAGAAAAGACGGAAAAGAAATAGAAACAAAATAAAACAGAAAATATTTATTCAAACAATAAAACTACAATGTTGAAATAAATTTTATATATATATATATATATATATATATATATATATATATATATATATGTGTGTGTGTGTGTGTCATGTAACCTCGTGGGCATCGGTACCATTTTCCTCTATCTCCGTTCTTCCATTCTCCGAACTTTCCATCTTTCCGACGAAGGGCTACGCCCGAAACGTCATACACTCTCTCTTTCCTTTCCTGAGCGTCCAATAATACTATCCATATCACGTCCTCACTTTGTTGTTTTTTTTGTTTTTTTGTTATTGTTTTTTTGAACTATATATATATATATATATATATATATATATATATAATCAAACAATAAGCAACACGGATTTCAAAAGTGATTGCAGTACGCACGTTTCATGCTACTTCAATTTATTTAAGTAATGCGAGCATTACCTTAAATGCAATATGAAGAGCAATCTTCAGCTGCACGAAAATGCAGAAAAAAGACATATTATAAATGTGGCAACATATTAAATCCAAGTGGGAGAGAGCATACATAAAATCCAAATGTGAGGAAGAATATATAAGTCCATCTTGACATAGCAGGGTCTATCAGGCTAGTAATTGATTCTAGACAAAAGTTTTAACTGTCTCAGAATTCTATTGTTTCTTATCTAGTGGTGATAGCGAAGGGACAATTACTTCTAAAGAGAGGGAAGGTGTAAGCAGTATGCATGGACAAGGCTATAAAAGTATTAGAATCTAGAGGTTTCACTGGTCATAGTAGTATCAGGTCATTTTTATTACTATCAAAATGTTGAGGAATTAATGTTGAGGAATTATAGACTCCGCTATGTCAAGATGGACTTATATATTCTTCCTCACATTTGGATTTTATGTATGCTCTCTCCCACTTGGATTTAATATGTTGCCACATTTATAATATGTCTTTTTTCTGCATTTTCGTGCAGCTGAAGATTGCTCTTCATATTGCATTTAAGGTAATGCTCACATTACTTAAATAAATTGAAGTAGCATGAAACGTGCGTACTGCAATCACTTTTGAAATCCGTGTTGCTTATTGTTTGATTTTAATCACCCATTCTTTTGGGATGCGATATTCGGGTGCCTTCGCATAAGTACCATATTCAAGCCTTGAATCTATATATATATATATAATATATACAAGAATAAGGGCAGAGAATCGTCAATTAATAATAGAATTAATAATTAACAATTCTGCCAAGTAGTTCAGTATGAAAAAAACCTTTATCGGTAAGACTATTTATCATTATAAATATACAGGGATTAGCAATTGAGTTGCTTCTCCAACATACTGAAAATTTAGAAATAGCAGTCAAAGAACTACTGATTCCAAACTACAAATTTTTTTTTAGAGACACTTTCAAATTTATCAGAATATTGAGGCTGAAGATTGGAATAGTGAAATTTCCATTCACTTAACCATGAAACGATTCGTATCCAATTAACTAAAGGCTTGGCTTGTTTACGCTTTTCCCTCCGGTTTTTTGTTCTATGTGTGCCATAAATATCGCCATCCACTTTGGAGAAAATTTGTAGTTTGGAATCAGTAGTTCTTTGACTGCTATTTCTATATATATATATATATATATATATATATATATATATATATATGTATATATATATATATATATATATATATATATATATATATATATATATATATATATATATGTATATATATATATATATATATATATATATATATATATATATATATATATATATGTATATATATATATATATATATATATATATATATATATATATATATATATGTATATATGTGTGTGTGTGTGTGTGTATATATATATATATATATATATATATATATATATATATATATATATATATATAAAATCAAATTCGCAAATTCAATGACTGGCACCCATGCCGATGGAGCACTAAGAGCACCATCTGAGCGTGATCGCTGCTAGAGCAGCTGACTGGCTCTTGTGCAGGTGGCACGTAAAAAACATCACTTGAGCGTGGCTGTTGCCAGTACCGCCTGACTGGCCGTCGTGCCAGTGGCACGTAAAAGCACCCACTACACTCTCCGAGTAGTTGTCGTTAGGAAGGGCATCCAGCTGTAGAAACTCTGCCAGATCAGATTGGAGCCTGGTGCAGCCATCTGGTTCGACGGTCCTCAGTCAAATCGTCCAACCCATGCTAGCATGGAAAGTGGACGTTAAACGATGATGATGATGATTTACAAATAAACAGTTTTATTGGTTCCAACTATTTGGCTATGGCCTTACTGGGGTACTGCCATGTGAAAATAACAATGCTTCTTTGTCAGGAATTCGACTATAATGAGCCAAGAGAAAATTGGGAATTCTAACCATGAGACCACATCTGAAGAATGTAACATAACAAAAATATTGAGTATTTATAAATATCTTTATTTTGTTTTTTTATTTGAAGCTTTAAACTATTTAAAGAGAAATATTCTTTTATTCTTCCATTTTTTGTTTTAGTTATTGCACTATGGCCATGCTGGGGCACCACCTTGAAAGATTTTTGTTGATTTGATCAACCCATACTTATTTCAAGTCTGGTACTTATTCTGTCAGGTTTTTTTTACAGAACTGCTAAGTTATAGGGGTTTAAACAAACCTACACAGGTTGCCAAGTCATAAGTGATAAACATAAACACTTCACCCCATCCATATTATCTGTAATCACACACACACATTATCATTATCATCAATTTAAAATCTATTTCTCCATGCATTTAAATGTCAGGCTAGATTTGTTGGGGCAAAATTTCTGCAGCTGGATGCTTTTCCTGTCACCAATCCTTACCTGATAATATTGTTTTTTTATTTATTTTTTTCTAGCTTGGACATATTTTCACAGAAGATTGCAAACAACTGTTACCAAGAGTGAAATTTGTTCACAATTAGCATGCAATGTCAAAACAAGAGGACACACATCCACACACTCACATACACATACACACATATACACAAGCTTCTTTTCAGTTTCCATTACCAAATTCAATCACAAGCTTTTGGTCAACCGAGGGCTATTATGGAAGACATTTGCCCAAGGTGTTGCACAGAGTGACTAAATCTAAAACTACATAGCTGCAAAGCAAACTTTTTGATTGCTCAGCCATCTTGCCGGCATCTATGTGTGTGTGAGTCTATACACACACACACACACACACATATGTACATATACTCTTTACTTGTTTCAGTCATTTGACTGCGGCTATGCTGGAGCACCGCCTTTAGTCGAGCAAATCGACCCCAGGACTTATTCTTTGGAAGCCTAGTACTTATTCTATCGGTCTCTTTTGCCGAACCGCTAAGTTATGGGGCAGTAAACACACCAGCATCAGTTGTCAAGCGATGTTGGGGGGACAAACACAGACACACAAACATATACACAGACACACAAACATATACACACACATGCACATACATATATATATATATATATGATTACGACGGGGTTCTTTCAGTTTCCGTCTACCAAATCCACTCACAAGGCTTTGGTCGGCCCGAGGGTGTAGTAGAAGACACTTGCCCAAGGTGCCACGCAGTGGCACTGAACCCAGAACCATGTGGTTGGTAAGCAAGCTACTTACCACACAGCCACTCCCGCGCCTATATACATATATATACATATATATATATATAATTAAATAAATAATATATATGTATATATATACAATTATGCATATATGGGTACAGGACGTCACCAACAGTAAACAACATGAAATCTGAAAACATATGAGTTTAATATGAAAACGTCTAGAGAAACAAACGGAAAAAAGGACAAGTAACATAAAGAACGACCCTTCATCAGTTGTCAGCTGCCTTTCTACTCCTCATTTCGAGCATTGAATGACATCTAATGAAGAGTTGTTCTTTATGTTACTTGTCCTGTTTTCTATTTGTTTCTCTCATTGTTTGCATATTGAACTCATCTATTTTCGTATTTCATGTGTGTATGTTTATATACATACATACATACATACATACATACATACATATATATATATATATATATATATATATATATATACGGCAAAAAGAAAATGGAGGGGATACAGAAATGACATATATCAACTGTTAGACATTCTGTTATGTCTATTTATTTATTCTAAAACATTTGTAAGAATACATACTTAAGCAAAGCCTGTATGTATGTACCAGTAATACATAAAAGAGTAAAATAGTAAAATAGTAAAAGAGTAAAAGAGCAGTTATTTATGGAATTATATATATATATATATATATTATTTATATGAATGCCACGCATCCATTTCCAAGTAAGCATATATATATATATATATATATATATGAACTGAGATGTTTGGTGATATGAGGTTCTAGAAAAGACCTGCCCACATCAGCAAAACTAGAAGAGTTGTGTCCCACCCAACAAACTTTGCCACACCCTACCCCAAGAAACCAAACTACATCTCTTCTAAAGAGCATCTTTCTCTTCCTCACATTTCCTCTTCATAAACTACGATTGTCTTCCAATCCTCGTTTCTGCCCTCATTGCCCTCTACCCAGATTTTTGTCAGTCACTGCAATCCCCACTCCCTACTTGCACCTTCTTAATAACACCTGACTGCGCATATTACGACCTTCATACCTCTCTTTCCTTTACTCTACTATCGCATCTATGCTCTGATCCTTGTTACTTGTGAATGTACCCCTGGCACTTCACCATCTCTCTCCTGCTCTCTCTTATACTTTTGCTGTTTCCTACTCTCTCTCTCTCTCTTTTCCTCGCCCTTGCCTCTGGCTGGGTAACCACATATCCCCTTTACAGCAACACACCTATTTCTGCCCTTATTCTTAGTCTCTCTCTCTCTCTCTCTCTCTCTCTCTCTCTCTCTCTCTCTCTCTCTCTCTTTCTCTCTTTGTCTCCCTCAGTGGATAACCATGTACGTCTTCTATAGCAAGACACCTATTTCTGCCTCCCTATTTCTCTGTCACACTCTAACCTTTCATCATCTGATACTGGATCACCTCCTCCAATTCTCCCACCTGTTTCTGCTTCCTTGTCTCTTTGTCACCCTCTAACCCTTAATCCTCTGACATGAATTCCCCTCCTCAAATTCTCCTGCCCCTCTCATAATTCCTTGCCTTGTGAGTTACTTGGTGGCCCTGTAAGTGCTAGTGCCATGTAAAAGGCATCCAGTCCACACTGTGAAGTGGATGGCATTTGGAAGGGCATTCAGCTGTAAAAATCATGCCATAACTAACCCCACCTGTGCTAGTGCCACGTAAAAAACACTGAGTTCATTCTGCAGAGTAGTTGGTTTTAGGAAGGACATCCAGCCATAAAATCCTTGCCAAAACAGACACAGTAGTCGAGGGTAGTTTTTCTACCTGGCCAGCTCCTGTGAACCATCCTACCCATGCATGCATGGAAGATGGAAATTAAACAATGATGATGATGATGATATACATATACATACATATATGCATACATACATACATACATATATATATATATATATATATATATATATATATATATATATATATATACACTCACACACACATACATACATATACACACTCACACACATACATACATACATATATACATACAAACAAAAATACCATGTTGTTGATGTTGAAATTCCAATGAAGGCGCCTTGAACCTAGGTTAGAAACTGGTTCTTTCTCTATTGGCAAGAAATCTTGAAATAAACTTAATAATTACATACATACATACATACATACACTTGCATAATTTACCCATAATTACTTCCCTGTTGCTCTTGTACAAATGAAACTTCATTCCTTTTCATTCATTACTGGTCATTCAGACTCCATGATTTTCAACATGACTGAACGTAGAACAAAACTTATTTTTTCATAACAATTATTCTTCTTTCCTTCCCCTACGGTTCTTTCTCCTGTGCTTATCTAACTTTCCGAAAAATACCCAAGTTCAAAATGCCAAAGACACTTCCACTTTCTTAATCTTATATTGAATGTTAATAGCGCTTTTGCATTCAATTTATTTTTGTTGTTATATTTATCATGAAGTATGTCCATATCACCTACTCCATCACTGTTCCCTTCCCAGAAGATTTTATACCTATGTGTCTTGCCTGTGGATGCAGCATATATATATATATATATATATATATATATATATAATGAAAATATATACTTTAACGGCATCACTTTTTAGAATATAATTATGAAATGACTCCTAAAAATGAACACATCAAGAACTTTATTTGTTTAAAATATTGTATAAGGTTCAATTTTCTTTAAAAAGATAGTTGTTAGAAAATTAACTTTTTCATCTTCAAATGGGATATCATTTTTGTAGGGAGTGCAAAAATTAATGAAACATTTCCTAGACAGGCAGGGGTTAGAAACCGCTGTTCTATTTCTGGCTGAAGATGCTGTAAATTGAAACAGCATGCTATTGCAGATTTAAGAGTAGTTCTTTGGAATAATTTCTCATTCATTTGGGATAGAGACAGCAAGTCAATATTTTCTTAAAATTAGTAGTGATTTAACATAAAACATCTCTTGATAGTATTTATATCAAGTTACTTTGGCTAAGAGAGTAATTACCATACTTACATTTGATAGGATTCACTTTTTTATTGCCAAGATATCCTGAAAATTTCTATGAATCTCCCAGGATGAAAGTGATAGTTTTTAACATAAGAACTTAGCTTTGGTGTCTACTCAAAACAGTTAAAAAATTTTTTTTATCCAGATTGCTATCTTATTGCTTACCAATTGCAACTATTTTCAATAGTATAATATATTCAGTTAAATTTCTTGGTGTCATATTAACAAAATTTGTATAAAGAACTGTGTGATAGTAATATGAAGATACATTCTTGAGGGAAAAAAACTAGAAGACTGGTAGATATTTTCATTTAAATTGAAAATTATTGAAAAGTACTGTTAATGACTGGTGAGTGGTTCTGAATGGAAGTACTGAAAGGTGAGAATCTAGCCTATTTATGTAAGAATGTAGCCTAAATTGCAGCCTAAATGTAACCTGAAGGAAAAAAAAAAGAAATTTTTCTTAGAATATTTTCCTTCAAACATTAGAAAACATCTGTAACATATCTTGTAAGGTGTAAAAGAAGTTGTTTTTTTCTACTATTAAAACTAATTTGTGACTGTACGTGCTTAAATTTTAAAGCCACGTTTTGAGGATGAATTATTACAAATAAACTTTGAGGATGATAGAAATATCTGGTCAGAGTTGCAACATTTGACTCAACAAAGTTTGTGTTGTTGTATGAGAATTTTCTTGCCTACATTGGTGGGGAACCTGGGAAGCTCTGGTATCACAGTGGAAAGGGCCAAAACACCCACAGAGTTGATGAGATATTGACTCTGGCATTCAGAGACAGAACAGAACAACACTCTCAGCCCTTGTTTATCCTAAATGTAGGGTTTCTTAGGCAAAGGGAATACAAAATAGACACAAACATGGACTCATATGCTCAGTTTGAGCATTACATATCAATTAGAACTGCTCCTTGATTTGTCTGCTACTTTTCAGGTTCTCTATAATAAAATATTGGCCCTTTGCTGGTGGCACGTAAAAAGCACCAACTACACTCTTGGAGTGGTTGGCGTTAGGAAGGGCATCCAGCTGTAGAAACTCTGCCAGATCAGATTGGAGTCTAATGTAGCCATCTGGTTCGCCAGTTCTCAGTCAAATCGTCCAACCCATGCTAGAATGGAAAGCAGACGTTAAATGATGATGATGATGATGATGATGTGATATGAAGAGTTAGATTATTATTGTTTTGCATTTTGTTTCAAACTATTTGATAAAATGGCAAAGACTAACTTCATCCCTTACCACAATCTTTGGCTCATAAATCTAATATCTCCTCTCCTGCCTGTTAGTGGAGACATGTGGCTGATTTGTAAAGGTGCCGGACTCATGATCATAAGATCATGGTTTCAATTCCTTGAACAGGTGATGTGTTGTGTTCTTGAGCAGAACACTTCATTTTGTTCCAGTCCACTGAGCTGGCAAAAACATGTAATCCTGTGATGGACCACTGTCCCATCCAGTGAGGAATATATACGTCACAGAAACCAGTTGAATACTGGGGTTCATGTAATCAACTAACTCCTACCCCCAAATTGCTGGCCTTGTGCCAAAATTAGAAATCATCATTATTAAAGCTATTAAGGCGGTGAGTTGGCAGAATCATTAATACATCAGACAAAATGCTTAGCATTTTTTTTTTTTTGGCTCTTTACATTCTGAGTTCAAATCTCACCAAGGTCAGCTTTGCCTTCCATCTTTTCAGGGTTGATAAACTAAAGGACTTGGGTTGATGTAACAAACTTACCCACTTCCACTAAGATTACTGGCCTTGTGTCAAAATTTGAGGCTATTATTAAAGCTATCAATAATCGAATGTACAAAATCTGAATTCATAGACCTCACAACTTAAAAAAACTTGATTACTATTTAAAATATCATAATAGTTTCAACAAAATCAACATTTTCCATAAAATCAACAGCCAGTCATTTACAAATACATCAGTCAATTGAAAGATCATTCATACACAATTACATTCCTCGTTAAAAATATTACAAAAGAGCAGACAATTCCGAATCCGAAAATAGATTATGATCATTATCAATTCTATTGCCATTTCCAACGCTGCATAATTCCGCAAATTTGGGCAGAAGGTATGGTTGATTAATTCATCCCCCTCATTTGACTCTGTGCTTCATTTTATCAACCCTCAGAAGCATGAAAAGCCAAGTTGAACTTTGCAGTAATTAAGTTCAGAACGAAGAAATACAACTAAATACTGCATAGCATTTTGTTTGTTGCTCTATTAATTCATTTGTCAGTTCTAGGGAGCTCCTCTATGCTGATGACCTTGCCCTAATTGCGGAGTCACTATCAGAACTAGAGGAGAAGTTTCAGGTGTGGAAGCAAGGTCTAGAATTGAAGGGCCTTAGAGTCAACCTAGCTAAAACCAAAATCCTAATAAGTAGGAAGGTAGATAAAACACAAACCCCTTCAGGTAGATGGCCCTGCTCAGTATGTAGAAAAGGAGTAGGTAGTAACTCTATAAGATGTACCCGGTGCAAGCTATGGACACATAAGAGGTGCAGCAACATCAAAGGCAGGTTAACTAGCAAGTTAGTTTTTGTTTGTGGCAGATGTTCAGGTGCAATAAAGACTGCAAACAAACAGGAAACAACTTCTATCTCATTCCAGGGTGAAAAACTAGAGGTAGTCGATAGCTTCCGCTATCTGGGCGACCAAGTTAGTAGTGGGGGTGGGTGCGCTGAAAGTGTAGCTGCTAGAATAAGAATAGCCTGGGCAAAGTTTAGAGAGCTCTTACCCCTGCTGGCGACAAAGGGACTCTCACTCAGAGTAAAAGGCAGACTGTATGACGCATGCGTACGAACAACCATGCTACATGGCAGTGAAACATGGGCTGTAACTGCTGAGGACATACGTAAGCTCGCAAGGAATGAAGCCAGTATGCTCCGTTGGATGTGTAATGTCAATGTGAATACCCGTCAGAGTGTAAGTATCTTGAGAGAAAAGCTGAACATTAGAAGCATCAGTTGTGGCGTGCAAGAGAGACGATTGCGCTGGTATGGACATGTGGTGAGAATGGAGGAGGATAGCTGCGTGAAAAAGTGCCACACCCTAACAGTTGAGGGAACCCGTGGAAGAGGTAGGCCCAGGAAGACCTGGGCTGAGGTGGTGAGGCAAGACCTTCGTACATTGGGCCTCACCGAGGCGATGACTACGGACCGAGACCTTTGGAAATGGGCTGTGCGTGAGAAGACCCGGCAAGCCAAGTAAGATCGTTGCCAGTGCCCCTGGACTGGTTCTTGTGCGGTTGGCACATGAGATGCACCATTTTGAGCGTGGCCGTTGCCAGTACCGCCTGACTGGCTCCTGTAGGATTTTCGAGCGAGATCGTTGCCAGTGCCCCTGGACTGGCTTGTGCGGGTGGCACATAAAAGACACCATTTCGAGCGTGGCCGTTTTCGTGCGGGTGACACGTAAAAGCACCCACTACACTCTCTGAGTGGTTGGCGTTAGGAAGGGCATCCAGCTGTAGAAACTCTGCCAAATCAGACTGGAGCCTGGTGTTGCCATCCGGTTTCACCAGTCCTCAGTCAAATCGTCCAACCCATGCTAGCATGGAAAGCGGACGTTAAACGATGATGATGATGATGATGATGATGATTATTGTAAACACTCCCTTCGTCGTCTCCTGGATATAAAAAACAAAAAAAAAAAAACATTAACAACTTCAAAACAATTGTGACTGTGTGTTTTTTCTAACACTTTTATGTATCACAACTGGCAAACAATAAACAATAAATATTGGTTCCAGATTTCTGAGAGGCCAATCATTTGTTTGACAACGCAATATCTATGAAGCTTGTTGTAGAACAAATATCACTAGGAACTTCATTCTAAAAGCACTAATTTTTCAGTTTACTTCTCAGTGTTTATATTCTTCACTGGTACACAGTGGTAAAAGATATACATAAATACATACGTGTGTATGTGTGTGTGTGTGTGTACATACTGTTGTATTTCAGGATGGTCATTTTATTTATTATTTATATATATATTTTTGATAAACGTATATATATATATTATCCCTTGACTAGCCCCCATGCTGGTGGAAAGTAAAAAGCACTATCCGAATGTGATTGAGGCCAGGCCCATCTGACTGGCTCCTGTGCCAGTGGCACGTAAAAAGCACCCACTACACTCTCAGATTGGTTGGTGTTAGGAAGGGCATCCAGCTGTAGAAACCTTGCCAGATCAAATTGGAGCCTGGTACAGCTTCCTGGCTTGCCAGACCTCAGCATGTTTTCCATGCTGGCATGGAAAACAGACGTTAAATGATGATGATGATGATGATGATGATGATGATATATATATATATATATATATATATATATATATATATATACACACACACATACACAAACACACAACACACACACACACACAAACACACACATACATACATACATACATACATATGTATATATCATCATCACCATCATCATTTAAATCCATTGTTCATACTGGCATGAGTTAGATAGTTTGACAAGGGCTGGTAAGCTGGGAGGCTGCACCAGACTACAGTCTGGTTTTCTACAGCTGGATGCCCTTCCTAATGTTAACCATTCCAAGAGTGTAATGGGTGCTTTCATGTGCCACTGGCATTGGTGCCATTTGCATAACACCAGTATCTGTCACAACTGCGATTTTGTTCGGTTTGATGGGTCTTCTTCTCAAGCGCGACATAATGCCTCAGTCGTTGCCTCTGTGAAGCCCAACCACTCCGAGAGTGTAGTGGGTGCATTTACGTGCCACTGGCACGAAGGCCAGTCAGGCGGTACTGGCAATGGCCACACTCAAAATGGTGTTTTTTATGTGCCACCTGCACAGGAGCCAGTCCCGCGGCACCGGTAACAACCTTGCTCGAATGTCTTTTCACGTGCCACCAGCACAAGTGTCAGGAAGGCGACGCTAGTAACAATCACACTCAAATGGTGGTATTTACGTGCCATTGGCATGGAAGCCAGACAGCTGCTCTGGCAACGATCATGCTCGGACGGTGCTCTTAGCGCTCCACTGGTACAGGTGCCATCACGATTTCACTTTCACTTGCCCCAACAGGTCTTTGCAAGCCGAGTTTAGTGTCCAATGAAGGAGATGTTGGCATTGGTGCCAGTTGTCGAATTTTGTTCGATTTCGATTTCACTTGCCTCAACAGGTCTTCGCAAGCAGCGTTTAGTGTCCAATGAAGGAAAGGTCCACATAAGTGGGCTGGCTACACCCCTGGCAGAGGCCTAGGCTTATGGTCTCACTTGGCTTGCCGGGTCTTCTCAAGCACAGCATATTTCCAAAGGTCTTGGTCACAAGTCATTGCCTCGGTGAGGCCTAATGTTCGAAGGTCGTGCTTCACCACCTCATCCCAGGTCTTCCTGGATCTACCTCTTCTACAGGTTCCCTCAAGCGCTAGGGTGTGGCACTTTTTCACAGAGCTATCCTCATCCATTCTCGCCACATGACCATACAAGCACAATCGTCTCTCTTGCACACCACAACTGATGCTTCTTCGGCTCAACTTTTCTCTCAAGGTACTTACACTCTGTCCAGTATGCACACTGACATTACTCATCCATCAGGGCATACTGGCTTCATTACTTGTGAGCTTACGCATGCCCTCAGCAGTCACGGCCCATGTTTCACTGCCATGTAGCATGGCTGTTCGTACACATGCGTCATACAGTCTGCTTTTTACTGGACTTAATTTTAGGCAGCAGTGGCATGGACGTTTCTACATGGCATCAATACGGGTTCTTTTTATGTAGCACCAGTACCCTTGAGTCCACAAGACTAGGAATGCTCAGCTGAAGAGGGATGCAGGTGAGTGTTCCTAGTCTTGATATTTATCTCCCACTGAAAAGAGTACTTGATTCTACCTAAATTGAAACAGCAAAATATATACTGGAAAAATATTAATTTCTGTAGCCTTCAAGCAGTACATACCTTGTGAATGAAATAGACCAGACAGAAAATTATAGAAGTCTGTCAAACAGATTGTACATATAATTGAAAAGGGACAGGTTTACTGCACACTGTGCCATGCTGATTCTGCCTGAGGGGTATATTCTTTTTATTTTCTACTCTAAGTACAAAGCCCGTAACTTTTTAGGAGGGTGCCAGTCGATTAGAACGACCCCAGTATACAAGTGGTACTTAATTTATCAACCCTGAAATGATGAAAGGCAAAGTCAACCTTGGTGGAATTTGAACTCGGAACGTAAAGACAGACGAAATACTGTTAAGCATTTCACCCAGCGTGCAAACGTTTCTTATTTCTTTATTGCCCACAAAGAGCTAAACATTGAGGGGACAAACAAGGACAGACAAACGGATTAAGTCAATTACATCGACCCAAGTGTGTAACTGGTACATATTTAATCGACCCTGAAATGATGAAAGGCAAAGTCAACCTCGGCGGTATTTGAACTCAGAACGTAAAAACAGACAAAATACCGCTAAGCATTTCGCCCGGCATGCGAACATTTCTGCAAGCTCGCCGTCTTGCCTAAGGAGTATAGTAAAAGTACACAAGTCTGTGGAGTGTTCAGCCACTTACATATTTATTTAGGAACAGGTAACTCAGTTGATTACGTAACTGAATCCTCATCATTGAGTCATTGAAACTGAAGGAGAACCATACATTTACATATGAGGTGTTGCTGGAAAGCTCCTGGCTTTAAGGGTATTGTGAAAGACCTGGCTGGAGGCCCAACCTTCTGAGTTCTTTTACAGGGCTTAGAAAAAGTGAAGGACCTTTGCAATAAGTGTGTAAATATTTTGAATATAGAAAGTTACTTTCTGTTAATGCTTTTAAGGGCCAGCAATAAAATGTAAGAAATACCTGATTTCCAATCCAAACCGAACAGGAAGTTACAAGAGAGAGAAATAATCAATTTAAATTTTTTTTTTTTTTTAAAATATACTTGATAGTAATTTGAACAATTATAACACAGTTAGCAACCATCTATATCAATATAACTGGAAACACGATGAAAACAATGAAAGCTCAAGTAATAAGATAATAGAATACAAGGACAATGATTCCAATAATAAACTGTGGGGATTGATGTAAGGCAGAATAAATACAACATTAATAATAACTTTAGGAAAACAAAAAGATCAATAAATCAATGATGTGGACGATGTGTAGGACGAGGGTGGGTGGTGGGGTGGATGACAATAACGATGAAACATTTATAGTAGTGTGGAGCTACTGTTCTTTTCGGATAACGTTAGATTAGTATCATGGTGAATGGTTGGCTAAAACATTTTAGGTTTAAAAGCACTAGAACTGGTGAGTCAGTAAGCAGAAATGTTTTTAATTTGTTGTCTGGTTCTCAGACTGAGTGAGACACTGCCATAATAACCATTGAGGAAATGTTATGAGAAGAATTTTGTTTGGTTTTATTCTTGTTTAGCCTCATGTCAGCCTTGAATAAACAAACCCATGAACAAAAGCAATCCAGCTTATGACCATCCCATAGTTTATTCACACATATTTTATCTATGACTACTGCATTTGATGGCATAAAAGATGCATGGACTTACTTGATGCACCCAATTTTTGTGGTGCGTATTCAGGAAAAAAGTTTTTAAAGCTTATGGGAGGCCCAATTTGGCATTTAGAATCAAGGGTGATTTTTTTAGACATTTTGATGGGGAAAAAAAACATTTTATATACCATCAAATGTATTTATCCATTGTATCCTTTCCTTTCAAGATGAAAGGGTTTGATTTGAGGAGGCTTTAGCTACTGTTCTGTGCAGACTGAGACACCAAGAAGAGGCTCTCTCATTAACTATTGAAAGTTGGTTGTTTCTTTTTGTTGTTATTGTTGTTATGCCCTGGGTCATCCTCGATGAAGTAGACCTGTAAGTAAGGGCATTCAAGCCATGACTACCTCTCTTTTCTTTTCAATCTTATTCAAACATAATGTAGCTATCTTACATTTTCCAACATATCTTCCTCTTTTACAAAACGGCAGGGCATGCTTTGAAGGAGATGTGGCTGTTATTTCTAATATGATGCACGACAAAGTAGAGGCTCCCATGCTGGTTTTTATTAATGACATTCCTATCTTTTATTCAGACCTGATGTATCTAGAATGACGAGATACACTTGTGCTTGTTTGTTCTACGACTACTGTTCACTGCGTAAAGACTGATGAAGTAATTTATAGAATTAATTGAAAGAGATTTAATAATTAAATGGATTATTTATTGATATTTTCATACAATAGAACTACTCATTTAATGGTAGCTAATTTAGACTGACAAGTATTAAACATGTATTTCTTCTGGAAGAAATCTTCCTATCAACTAAGGTATGAGCTTGGCTGTGTGGCTAAGAAGTTTGCCCGGCAATCACTTAATTTCGAGTTCAATTTCATCATGAGGCACTTTGATTTTTAATTGTCAAATTTAGCACCCAGTACACTCTGTAAAGTGGTTGGCGTTAGGAAGGGTATCCAGCTGTGGAAACCATGCCAAAACAGAGATGGAGCCTGGCTGGCCCGCTCTTCAGCTGGTCAGTTCCTGTCAAACTGTCCCACCCATGCGAGCATTAAAAAATGGATGTTAAATGATGATGATGATGATGATGATGATAATGATGATGATGATGGTGATGCTACGCAGTATTTAAATATGAGCTACTAATAGTTTCAAATAAGACCAAGCATGTGTATTGAGCCTGAAGGATTGCTCAGAGACAGAAAGCAACCTGCTGAAATTGTTGTCTTTCCATGGCATGAAACTATTAGTAACCCATATTTAAATACCACTTATATTAAATGATACACACACACACACACACACACATATATATATATATATATATATATATATGTGTGTGTGTGTGTCTGTGTGTGTGTGTATGTATATATATCAGTGTATGTATAAGAAACAATTGAAATGAAAATAGTGATGTGTACATGATTTATAATGCATGTATGTACACACAGACTTGGAATGGTGCCTGTTGCGTGCTTTAGTCTGAGTGAACAACTTCTCCAAAGACACTTTGTGTGTTAAAAATACAACATGCTTCAAAAGATGCCAGCAGGCTTTCAGACATTTTGAACCTTTAACATCCAGTTCTGAGAGAAAAGAATTGGTATTTTCTACAAATGACATGATGGTGTGGTTAAAAATTTCACTTACTAAGCACTTGGTTATGAGTTCGGACCCACTGCATGGCACCTTAGGCAAGTGTCTTCTACTATAGCCCCAGCCTTGTTAGTAGATTTAGCAGACAGAAACTGAAAGAAGCCTGACCACCACTGCTCCCATCCCCTACTACTTCTTCTACCTTGGACACCTCATTATCACTGTCTGTCTCCTTGGAGACACCTCTAATTCATTCTCACTCTCTCTTTCCTAAACATGAGTAGCCATGTAGCTTCTGTACAATAAGAACCTGCCCTACCCCAATCTCTTCCCTGATATCTTAGAGTAGCCATGTAGCTTCTGTACAATAAGAACCTGCCCTACCCCAATCTCTTCCCTGATATCTTAGAGTAGCCATGTAGCTTCTGTACAATAAGAACCTGCCCTACCCCAATCTCTTCCCTGATATCTTAGAGTAGCCATGTAGCTTCTGTACAATAAGAACCTGCCCTACCCCAATCTCTTCCCTGATATCTTAGAGTAGCCATGTAGCTTCTGTACAATAAGAACCTGCCCTACCCCAATCTCTTCCCTGATATCTTAGAGTAGCCATATAGCTTCTGTACAATAAGAACCTGCCCTACCCCAATCTCTTCCCTGATATCTTAGAGTAGCCATGTAGCTTCTGTACAATAAGAACTTGCCCTACCCCAATCTCTTCCCTGATATCTTAACCCCCATCTAACATATGGATGCAGCATCTTCCCTCCCTGGGTTTCCTCACTTGCAAGCTAAATGGTAACCTCAATAGTACAGGTGGCCTGAAAAAAAAAAAGAAAAAACAACCAGCACACTATGTAAAGTGGTTGACGTTAGGAAGGGCATAGAAAACTGGAGTTTAATGTGATGCTTAACTCACTGGACCCATGTCAAATCATCCAACCCATGCTGGCATGGAATATGGATATTAAATGATGATGATGATGATGGTGGTGATGATGATGACACACACATGTATGTATGTATGTATGTATGTGTGAGTGTGTGTGTATGTATGTATGTATGTATGTATGTGTGAGTGTGTGTGTATGTATGTATGTATGTATGCATGTATGTATGTATGTATGTATGTATGTATGTGTATGTATGTGTGTGTGTATGTATGTATGAGCACATGAGTTCACATTTCCCTCATCTACACATGTTTGCTTAATGGCTGTGTGGATAGGCGTAGGAGTGGCTGTGTGGTAAGTAGCTTGCTTACCAACCACATGGTTCCGGGTTCAGTCTCACTGCGTGGCACCTTGGGCAAATGTCTTCTACTATAGCCTCGGGCCGACCAAAGCCTTGTGTGTGGATTTGGTAGATGGAAACTGAAAAAAGCCCATCGTATATATGTATATATATGTTTGTGTGTGTGTGTGTGTGTGTTTGTGTGTCTGTGTTTGTCTCCGCCAAAATTGTTTGACAACTGATGCTGGTGTGTTTACGTCCCAGTAACTTAGCAGTTCAGCAAAAGAGACCGATAGGATAAGTACTAGGCTTACAAAGAATAAGTCCTGGGGTCGATTTGCTTGACTAAAGGCGGTGCTCCAGCATGGCCACAGTCAGATGGCTGAAACAAGTAAAAGAGCAAAAGAGTAAGGGCTTCATTAATGGTGTCATTTGTTTGCTGTCTGCTGTGAAAGCATGCTCGAGCCATTTGTTGTTCAAGATATAGCAGGATTATTACCCCACTTGCAAACGAAGGAAGGTTGATGACAGGAAGAGTGTCTAGCCACAAAAAACTCAGACCCAACATACTTACACCTGACTCATAGTAAAGTAGACAAGCATAGTAAAGTAGACATCAAAACGATGATGATGGTACATATATATTTCTCCATGAATTTTGATATATATTTAGTTCAAATAACTTCAGATTAAATAAAGTCTTATAGATATTACATATGAAATGTTGATGGATATTACCAATAACATTAATTATGGAACTGACCTTATTTTATTTTCATCTTTTCATTGAAGTTGCTTTAGCCTCAATCCATATTCAGAAGCCATATTTCTCTCTTAATTGCTTCTACATATATGCTATCAGCGAATAAATTTATTCAAACTTATAAAGTTAAACTGTTTCTGGAAACCAGTTTGCTGTTCTGACTTCCTCTTCAATGTTAAAAGCACTTTAGTGTAATGCAGCACCTAACCTAGAAGGTCAGATTAAACTCAATAATGGAGCATTCATACAGAAGAATTTAGAATAAATCTTGTATTTAACCCTACAGCTCGTTGCTGCTCTACATAACACTGTCATAGTGAGGGAAGGACAGCAAGGCAAGGAAGATTTATGCATTGTTACTCTTATATATATATATCTTTTTATTTATATTTAAATATTTACTCATCCTCTAGTGCATCATCATTATCACCATCACCATCACCATCAGCTGTTGTCAACATCATCATCATTACTATTATTATTTACTTGAAAGTCTTTCTCAAGTGACAAAATTGATTCTGATTTACAGCAGGAGAAAGGATAAGATTCTGTCTCAGTAATATTTTCATAACCGTGTTTATAAATAGCAAAAGAGGGATGGGATGAGAATGTCTTCCTTTTATCCACGACTGGAACAGGATGTTAACAACAGAGCAATCAATAGATAACATTTGAAAAAAAAAAAAAAAGGAAAAGCAGAAACCAATAAAATTAAAAACCCACATTTCTTTTTTTTTATTGATGCCTCTGTTGATCTGAAGCAGTAGTTCTCAACCAGAGTCCATATGACCTTTGGGGGTCCTTGTAAGATTTCGGTGTTAAAATTTATGCGCAATAAATCAGTTATGCTTCAACACACAAAATATTAAAATTTTTTTGCATACAATTTCACTTATGTATTTGGTTTGCAAGGTTTTTGATGAGAAATCATGTGTTGAAATAAATTTTGCTGTGTCTTGTGAGAATCATAATATAATGCCAATAATAATAACACATGTACAGGTTCGATTCCACTTGTTTATTGTTGCTCAATTGATTAAATATCTAATCAACTTATTAATTGATTGTTTGTTTGATGTGTGAGCTAAACAATCAATCGGTCATTTGTTTGTCGGTCAAAGTTCTTTTGTTGCTGTTCACAGTGACCAGTCCTTGGAGTGAGTAGGATGTCATGGATCACTGAAAAAGTTGCAAACAGCAACGAAAGAATTTTGTCAGGCAAACATATAACCAATTGATTGTTTAACCACCACATTAAACAAACAATCAATTAGTCAGTTGATCAGACATTTAACCAATTGACTAACAATAAAAAAAGGGGAATTAAACCTGTGTGTATGTTATTATCAGTGGAGGCGCAATGGCCCAGTGGTTAGGGCAGCGGACTCGTGGTCATAGGATCGCAGTTTCGATTCCCAGACTGGGCGTTGTGAGTGTTTATTGAGCGAAAACACCTAAAGCTCCACGAGGCTCCGGCAGGGGATGGTGGCGAACCCTGCTGTACTCTTTCACCACAACTTTCTCTCACTCTTACTTCCTGTTTCTGTTGTACCTGTAATTCAAAGGGTCAGCCTTGTCACACTGTGTCACGCTGAATATCCCCGAGAACTACGTTAAGGGTACACGTGTCTGTGGAGTGCTCAGCCACTTGCACGTTAATTTCATGAGCAGGCTGTTCCGTTGATCAGATCAACTGGAACCCTCATCGTCGTAAGCGATGGAGTGCCAATACAATACAATGTTATTATCATTTGCGTAAATGACTCTCCCAAGACAGCAACATTTTACACAATTCCTAATAATATTTAATCATGAAAATATAATGGGATTTTTAAAAGCATCAAATGGGCATGGGGATCCTCTCAAGTAAAATAGGAATCAAAGGTGTCCATAAGTAAAAAATGGTTGAGAACCACTGAAAATGTTTTCTATTTATTCTGTAATGATCCACAAACGAATCTTGTCTAGCAGTTGTCAACAGTTAAAGGGTTAACCATTTTGATATGAAGCTATCTGAAACCAACCCTAGTTCTGTTGGGTTGTCAGATAAATTTGTTTGTTTTTTTTTTTTCTCTTTTTATTTTAATCTTTTCTATTGTTATTTAAATCAATACAAAAAATATTTTTATCACAGTGTTTTATGGATTTTAGTGACTCTATTCTGTCTCTGTGGAGGCGCAATGGCCCAGTGGTTAGGGCAGCAGACTTGTGGTCAGAGGATTGCGTTTTCGATTCCCAGACTGGGCGTTGTGAGTGTTTATTGAGCGAAAACACCTAAAGCTCCACGAGGCCCCGGCAGGGGGTGGTGGCAACCCCTGTTGTACTCTTTTGCCCCAACTTTCTCTCACTCTTTCTTCCTGTTTCTTGAGTAATGCTGTGATGGACTGGCGTCCCATCCAGCTGGAGGGGAACACATACGCCATAGAAACCAGGAAACCGGGCCCATGAGCCTGGCTAGGCTTTAGAAGGGCGCATAAATAAAATAAAATAAATTCTTTCTCTACAACTTCCATTTATTGTTTTTTGAAATCTGAATAAATTTTATCTCTTTTCAGGCACAAGTATGGCTGTGTGGTAAGAAACATGGTTCCAGGTTCAGTCCCACTGCATGGCACCTTGGGCAAGTGTCTTCTACTATAGCCTTAGGTCGACCAAGGCCTTGTGAGTGGATTTGGTAGACGGAAAATGAAAGAAGCCTGTCATATGTGTGCGCGTGTGTGTATTTGGCCTCCACCACTGCTTGATAACTGGTGTTGGTGTGTTTACATCCCCGTAATTTAGCAGTTCTACAAAAGAGATTGATTGAATAAGTACCAGGCTTAAAAATGAATAAAAAACCTACTGGGGTCGATTAATGACTGAAACAGGTAAAAGATAAAAAATATGATGATAGATTGCCAAATAGAAAAAACAAAACAAACGAAATTATTTGACAACTCAATAACAATAGAAACTTCTTAGTTACAGTGTCTAAATTAAAACTTTTCATTAAAATCTCAGATTAATTTACATTCGAAACACCAGTTTAACCCCTAAGCATTCAGATTATTCTGTTAAATGTAAAAGGGTATAGACCCCCTTCAGTCATGAATGACCATGGGATTGCACCTAAAAAGTTACCCTCCGAAGCAGTCACCCATGCATACCAGCCTCCCCTCTCCACACCACTGATGTTATCCAAGGGAAAGGCAAAGGGGCCGATACAGCTTGGCACCAGTGATGTCACAACTCATTTCTGCAGATGAGTGAACTGGAGCAATGTTAAATAAAGTGTCTTGCTCAAGAACACAACACACAGACTAGTCCAGGAATTGAACTCACTATCTCATGATTGTGAGCTTGACTCTAACCACTGAGCCATGTGCCTTCACATTCTTTTGAATTAATCATGCATTATCTTGTAGCTTTGAGATATCTATGATAGGATTATTTACTTTTAGTATGCCATTGTAGAGGAGGTGCAATGGCCCACTGGTTAGAGCAGCGAACTTGTGGTCGTAGGATCGTGGTTTCAATTCCCAGACTGGGTGTTGTGAATGTTTATTGAGTGAAAACACCTAAAGCTCCATGCGACTCCGGTAGGGGGTGGTGGTGAACCCTGCTGTACTCTTTCACCACGACTTTCTCTCACTCTTTCTTCCTGTTTCTGTTGTACCTGTATTTCAAAGGGCCAGCCTTGTCACACTGTGTATCACACTGAACTCCCTGAGAACTACATTAAGGGTACACGTGCATGTCTGTGGAGTGCTCAGCCACTTGCACGTTAATTTCATGAGCAAGCTGTTCCGTTGATTGGATCAACTGGAATCCTTGTCATGGTAACCAACGGAGTGCCACGATGCCATTGTAAGATAAGTGTAAGAGACTGGATTTGGCCATTTTGAGTGTTAAACAAGTAGAACATTTCGGCCGGATATGACTGGTTTAAATGCTAAATGGCTAATGATGACAAAGCTGTTTTACTAAATTCTTCATTACTTTAAAAATTACTTGAAACAAAAGTAGTGTACTTCAACTGAAATATGGTAACTAAAGGATTAACATACCAATACAGAGTTTATAGTTTACTATGTAGTACTGTGGAACCATTAATCGAAACATGCTTTTTCTCGCTCTGTTTTTATGCCTTACTCCATCTGTTTTTGTTCTTCATTCTTTCTTCTTAAGGCTCAAAACAACAAAAACTCTTCCATTATTCCTCATCATCAAACTAACCTTTATTTTTGTTTATTTCTACTATTTTGAACTAAATATGATACAGTGCTGTCAGCAGTTGGAAGTTGTGAAAGGGTTGAGAGATTAATAACACAATTTACTGTTGGTGTAGTGGCATTTTGTCATAACCATTTCTTGGTGGTGTCAGTAATAGTGAAGCATGCATAGGTTGAACGTGCTGGAAATCAGATTTACAATTAGACTATAACTATATATATAGTCATAACTGTTACATGAAGAACAGGAAAATGTAGTGTAGACATCTAGAGTGGACACTTTAGAATGGAAAGACAGGAAAAGATAGAGGAGAGAATAAAGAGAGGCTTGCAAATAATATATGGACAACAAGAAAACATTAATTGAATGAAAGACAGAAATAACATTACTAAAATGACTACAAAACTGGTTTAACATTACAACATACGAGGTCTGATCAATAAGTATCCGGACTGTTGCCATAGTAACGAAGCTAAAGCATGCAGAGTGAAGCTGCTTGGCACAGATTGACCTTGGACTCTGCTGTGCACACACATTAAGTTTTAATGTTCTAGCTCACTTCTGCTGTTTACTGCAGTGCTTGGAAGGCACGTGTGTAGCATGTGATTGTCGCATTAACCATGACAGAGAAAGTTGTCAGAGCGATACCTGCTCAGAGGCCTATACAAAGTTGCAGAAAGTGTATGCACAGGAGCCACACACAAGTGTCCGAGTGGTTCAGATGTTTCCAAGATGGTTGAAAAAATGTCAATATTGACGAACGTTCTGGGAGACCAGCAATGAGCAGAACTGAGAAAAACATTGCAGATGTGCATGCAGCTGTGAGGGGAAATCGTCGAATCACCATTCATGAGTCATCAGAGGATGTGCAGATTAGTTATGGTTCATTTCAGTCCATTATCACTGAAGATTTGGATATGAAACGTGTGTCTGTGCCAAAGCTGCTTTCAGCTGACCAAAAATACGCTTGGGTTTCAGCAGCACAAGATCTCCTTGATTGTGTTGAGAACAATGGAAACTTTTTGAAAACTTTGCATAGGGCTCTGAGCAGGTATCACCAAACGTTTGGCAAAATTTGATGCTGATTCTTTACTCAACTTTCTCTGTTATGCTCAATGCGATGATCACATGCTACACACCTTCCTTCCAAGCACTGCAGTAAACAGCAGAAGGGAGTGAGAATGTTAAAACTTAGTGCACATGCACAGCAGATTTCAAGGTCAATCTGTGCCAAGCGACTTTACTCTGTGTGCGTTAGTTTTGTTACTATGGCAACAGTCCGGATACTTATTGATCAGACTACGAACATTTCAAATTCTTAAAAAAAAAAACTCCCTAATTTGAAGGATTCCTTAACTGGTTCATGTAGGAATGAGGGTATATATATTATATACATGTATGAATATATATGTGTGCAACATACTATGTTTCTTATACTGTACCCCTTGTATTTAGTTGGTTCATGATAAATAATATGGTGTAGTCTCAGAACAAACTGAAATATAGCTACTGACATGGGTATGTGATGAGATGTTTGCTTTCCGACCACATAGTTCTGGGTTCAGTCCCACTGCATGGCACCTTGGGTAAGTGTCTACTTTAACCTTAGGCCAACCAAAGTTATGTGAGTGAATTTAGTAGAAAGAAACTGAAAGAAGCCCGTCATATATATATATATATATATATATATATATATATATATATATATATATATATATATATATATATTGGTGATTCTTTTTTTCTCTTGGACTTTCTTCTAACTCCTGTTTCTGACAAGGAGCATTGCTCAAAATGTAAAACTACTTTTCTTTCCTTCCCTGAGTGTCTGCTAATACTATACATGTACCACATCTTCACGTTGTTTTTTTCTTGTGTTTTTCCTCATTATTTTGGATTAACTATATATATGTGTGTGTGTGTGTGTGTGCGTGTGTGTATTTATATAGTTAGGGTATATTCTGTTAAGAACATAGTAGAGTACAATATAAAGCTTGTCCACCTTCAGATTTCATCCTATGCTATCCAGTAGTACTACTATCGCTCTATGTGTAGTAGTACTACAGTAGTACTATTTCGCTCTATGTGTGAAATAGCCAAGAAAACTCTGGGGTCACATGACTGAATTCAGGTCTTAAGAAGGGATCAAAAAATACTCTCTCCATTGGTTAAATCTTTTTAGAAAGCAAGCATGGTTGTGTGGTAAGAAGTTTGCTTCCCAACCACATGGTTCCAGGTTCAGTATTCTATTAGTGTCTTCTACTATAGCCTTGGGCCAACTAAAACCTTGTAAGTAGACTTGATAGAGGAAAACTGAAAAAACTCGTCGTATATATATATATATATGTGTGTGTTTTGGTTGGTTTATGTGTTTTAGTTGGTGTGTTTCGGAGTATGCTTGTGTGTGTCTGTGTCTTTGAGTCTGTGTTTGTCCTTCACCAATGCTTGACAACCAGCATTGGTGTGTTTACGTTCCCGTAACTTAGCAGTTCAGCACAAGAGACCAAAAGAATAAGCACCAGGCTTCTTCTGTTTTTCTCTTTCTTGGCCACTCACTCACTTTTTGTCTTATCTCTCATTTTGATGCTCCATTCTTGAATACAAAAAAAATTTGAATGAAAGCAAGCAGTAAAAAATTTCCTTTCCTCTTTCCTTTGCTTTTCTTTGCTAAGAAATGAAGGAATACGAAATAAAAGTAAATATGACTACAATGAATCGAGTGAAAATTATCAATAATCAATTATATTCACACAAAAATTATTTATTGTGGAAAAATAGTAAGGCACGAAGTGCATGTGTTGCAGACATAGCCCTTTTGCCCCTGGTATGTATATATATATATATCAACCCATGCCAGCATGGAAAGCAGACGTTAAATGATGATGATGATGATGATGATGATATATATATATATATATATATATATATATATATATATATATTTAATTTGTGTTTGTGGGAAGAGCCATTTTAACGATGCGTCCTGCCCTAACTCTTCGAAACGCCAGTGTTTTAATGGTGGCAGCTGATGAAGGATATGTTCTCTATGTGGCCTGCGTGTTTTTTGTACCTTGTTTATCATTTTTTTCTATGTTTTTTTGCAACGTCATGTACCCAGATATGTATCTATATATACATGTAGATGAAGGTATGTACATACATGTACATATATATGCATATACTCATATATTGTTTATATATATATATATATATATATATATATATATATATATATGGGTGTATGTGGATGTGTGCACATGTTTGTGCGTGTTTGTGTGTGTGTTTGTGCATGTGTCCGAGCATTAGAACATGTATGAATTCATATGTGAACAACCATGTACATATAGGTCATTTCGTAAAGGTCAGCTAAGGACAATTGGATGTGTAACCAACCAGGAAGAACAAAACAACAGTACAAAGAAATCAGATGCCAATCCCTTTCAAAACAGCAACCACTTTAAAATTAGCAGAATCACCATCCCACTACATCTATACATTCAAAACAGTTTTCCAACAGTTCTTCAGTACCTACACAAAGTGATGTACTCAGTGACAGCTACTAAATTGAGGCCATGACAGACAGAGAGGTTGTTCTTGAAGCCAAGAATGTGAACTTATGGAGACAATATTTATATATCATCCGAGGAAACACAACTAGATCTCATAATGCAGGGAAACAGTTACAATGCAATCATTACATCAATCATTACATCAATTTAAATGCAGAGCAATCCTCAGCTGCATAAAAACATAGAATTTGATTAAATTAAAACAGATAGACACATTAGTATAATTTTACCTAAAATCTTCAAGAAGGTAAGGTGATAGACAAAGAACATGCTGCCTTCACTTAAGCTTAGAAGGCACCATGTTCTTTGTCTATCTCCTTACCTTCTTGGAGATTTTAGGTAAAATTATACTAATGTGTCCATCTGATTTAATTTAATTAAATTCTATGTCTTTATGCAGCTGAGGATTGCTCTGCATTTAAATTGATATAATGATCGCATCAGATGGAGTTGCTTGAAACGATTGTACGGCATTACCTCTGGATATCCTTGTTGCTTATTTTGATTATATATATATATATATATATACACACACACAAAACACTAGCAATGTATCCTGACGTTGCCTGGGTGTTATGCCCTACAAGCACATTGTATTATTTGTTCCTTTCTTATGGGCAGAATCAGCACAGCCGATATATAGTTAGTGATATAATGGAAGTTATTGTTTGTTTAAAAGTGAAGGGGAAGGGTACAATTTGCATGGGTTTGCTTGAAAGTGCTTTCTGTTTTTAAGAAGGATCACAAACTATGTATTGTTTCATCGTATAAAAGAGGGTTAATACGATTTTACCTAGAGTTTGTGTATGTGTGTGTGTATGTGTCAAAGGAAGTTATTTTATGGCATATATGGGATCATATGATTGTTTGTTAATTTCTGTAAAATTCTTTTAATTTCTTTATGCTTTGAAGAGAGCAGAAATTGAAAGAGAGGACAAAGTGAAAAAGTGACATTTGTTTTGAAGTGAGAGGAGAAAGTAAAAGAAAGCAGAAAGTAAAAGAAAGGAGAAAGTGAAAGATATACGTCAGTCTTGTAATCGAACACTGTAATTTTAGTTGAAATTGAAAGTGTGAAACTATTTTCATTTTCTAATGAAACCTAGTCGTTGTAACTTTCAACATCAGCGCATTTCACTGTTGGGTTGGTGGGGTGAAAATCACACATTCTAAGACACACACACACACACACAAAGACGTACATTAATACACACCTCAAGCCTATCTCTGTCCCTGTGTGTATCTGTCTGTGTGTGCGCGTCAGTTGTAACAAAAATGTATGTATACCGACAGACACAAACACTGTCACACACATATACACTTGTCAGTCATCAACCTAACATACTTAACAAATGCGTGAACACATAGAAAATGTGATGTCATCATCGTTGTGGTGGTGGTAGTAAAAGATGTCATTTACAATAGGTGACTAAAAGGAAAATGATAATCTTAAATTTTTGTAATGCAAATAAATGAATCAAAATATAGTTTAGTTGGTAGCCAAAAGCATACTGAATCTTTTGATACCCCATACATCAAAAACTGCAACTAAGTTTTGGAATGCATAAGGAACACACACACACACACACACACATACACACACATAAACTCTCTTTAATATATATATATAGGGTTGGTGTTAGGAAGTGCAGATTGGAACTTGATGCAGCTCTTCATCTTACCAGTTTCAGTCAAACCATCTAACCCATGCCAGCAGGGAAAGCAGACATTAAATGATGATAATGATGTTGATGATGACGATGATGACGATGATGATGATGATGTTGATGCTGCTGCTGCTGATGATGATGATGATAGATATATATATGTATGTATATACATAAATCTATTTCTGTCTTTGTATCTCTGTTTGTCCCCTCACTATCACTTGATGATTGGTATTGGTGTATATAAGTACCTGTAACCTAGCAGTTCAGCAAAAGAGATTGATAAAATAAGTACAGGCCTAAAAGAAGAGCACTGGCGTCACTTTGTTTGACTAAAATTCTTCAAGGTAGTGCCCCTGCATGGTCACCGTCTAATGTCTGAAACAAGTAAAAGATAAACGATATCACATCCAGGGTGTATGACTTAAGGTTTGTTCTTTATTATCTTCCTCTGTTTCATAATGTTATCCAAAGCTGGGGGATCTCAACAACAACATTACCACCACAACCACCACCATCATCATCTGGTTTTAGCCAGACTGAATCATTGCAATTTTCAGTTAATCTACATATTTACTTGTAATTCATTGTCATCCAGCTAAACTGTAACATTACCCAGTTTTTAGGAGACATAAGTTCACAATATTGCAGCAACCAATTGCTGTCATTGTTTTTTTTAAATATAGTTTGTAATCTAATGAAAATGTGTTGCTGTTTCTAGAGTTAAACGAGAACTGGAGGCAAAGCTAGAAATGCTTTACCTTTGCTTTCTCATAGCAGTCAATTACAAATACTACATGAAATAATAATCTATATAACAGCAATATGGTTCTAGCTATGCTGCTACTTTCTAATAAACACGTTCTCTTATTTCATTAACTTACTGAAACAAACTGCTGAGAAATATCCTATTTTATCATATATATCACTATTCATAGATAGCAATCTTTTCTCATATATATGTATGTATGTATTAATGTGTAAAATTCTGCAGTCTATGTCACAAAAATGTTTGCCAATACAAAAATGCTTGCAGATAGAGAATCAGACCTTTATCATGAGAACGTTCTTCTACAACCACCCAGTGCTGTACTTTTGAGATATCAACAATAATACAAATCCTCTTAGCTGTTACATTCTTACCTGAAGAGGGAAGATATCAGGGTAGAATTATCGACAACCTATAAACCAGTAATCTGGTCAAAGAGGGAGTTTATATGCTAGGAATAGCTGATTATTTTGGTATGAAGGACAAATTACAAGAATGTAAGTATTTCTGGGACACATCAGTGCTGAGAAAAATGAATTTTTAATTTTGTGGCACCTTGGGCAAGTGTCTTCTACTATAGCCTCGGGCCGACCAAAGCCTTGTGAGTGGATTTGGTAGACGGAAACTGAAAGAAGCCTGTCATATATATGTATATATATATGTGTGTGTATACGTTTGTGTCTGTGTTTGTCCCTCCCAACATCGCTTGACAACCGATGGTGGTGTGTTTACGTCCCTGTAACTTAGTGATTTGGCAAAAAGAGACCGATAGAATAAGTACTAGGCATCCAAAGAATAAGTCCTGGGGTCGATTTGCTCGACTAAAGGCAGTGCTCCAGCATGGCAGCAGTCAAATGACTGAAACAAGTAAAAAAGAGAGTGTAGGTATGGAATTTGGGAGTTGCACTGTTTAACATGTGTCTTGATCTGAGACCATGTATTGAAACTGAAGCAGTTACATTAAGAACCATTTTAGCTATTTAATCACACACAAAACTTTAAAATTTACTTTAAATTTAAATTTGTATCAATGACCAGGTCAGAGTTATATGACAAAAATTTTGTTACAAAAAAGCACCCATTACACACAGTAAAGTGGTTTGCATTAGGAAGAGCACAGAAACCACACTAAAGCTGGCATTGGAGCTCAACACAGCTCTATGGCTCACTGAATCCTGTCAAACCATCCAACCCATGTCAGCATGGAATATGGATGTTAAAAGATGATGACGATGATGTACCTATGCAACCACAATGTAGTTGCACAGATATGAAACTTATATTAAACCAATGTTTTGTCTTAAAACTTAAATCACTTTCTTTTTAATTGCTTTTAGAGACATCATTAGCAGACATTTCAAATTTGAATCTGGGTGACTGGTTGTTTAATTTGTTAGATGTATTAGGTTGTCCGGAAAGTTTGTGCCAATTTTTAAAGGAAAGAAAAAGGTCAATAAATACTTGCCATTACATTTCTAATCAACCAAATATGAACCATTTTGTTGCACAATGCATCTCCATCTTTCCTTTAACTTGAAAATACCCTCTTCCCAGAATTGAGGTGGTTTCATGGCAAATAAGTCGAAAGATAAGCTACTATAAATCGGCACGAACTTTCCGGACAACCCAATATTATTTATCTTTTATTTGTGTCAATCATTGGACTACAGCCATACTGGAGCACTGCCTTGAAGGGGTTACACAAACAAATCAGTTGCAGCATTGTTTTTAGAGTCTGAGGCTTATTCTACCAGTCTCTTTTGCCAAATTGCTAAGTTACAAGGATGTAAAATAAACCAACACCTGTTGTATTAAAAAATTGCTATTTGTAACAAATCTAGTTTCTGAAATGCTGATACAATTAGCTTTTTACGAATTAGCACAAAATTCCAGTGTTGCTTAGGAAGTACCCTACTTTGATATCCAAGAAGGGTGTACGCACGGGTTCAGAATTGTTTATTCAGTGCATGCAATGGTAAACAATTAGCACAGTAGTATCACTAGTAGACTGACGGGGAACTAGGATTTTAGATGTACCTGCTCAGGTAACCCACCATAAGCTGTAGATGGTTTCTGTTACCTAGGTGACCTTATTATTTTTGTACTGAAAGTATAGTAACAAAAGTAAGAAGAAAATAAAAGTTTAGTAGCAAAAGAATGTTTTATTCTCAATGCAAAGGGCAGATAATATAAACTATATTTGGCTGCAGTTTCTAGCTTGTGATGCAACCTTACAGAGGCTTCCACCTAGTAAAACCACATATATGTATGGGCTTGTATGTGTTGTAGAATATACATCAGTATGTAAATATAATACATTATGTGAAAACATCTGATATAGAACTCTGTATGTTGGGTAGAGTGGACAGACATGTCTATTACACTAAAAATTGATAGTCTACTTAATTTTCACTCTTGTATATATTTCTTATTTCTTTACTGCCCACCAGGGGCTACACACAGAGGGGACAAACAAGGACAGACAAACGGATTAAGTTGATTACATCAACCCCAGTGCGTAACTGGTACTTATTTAATCGACCCCGAAAGGATGAAAGGCAAAGTCGACCTCGGCGGAATTTGAACTTAGAACGTAGCGGCAGACGAAATACTGCTAAGCATTTTGCCCAGCGTGCTAATGATTCTGCCAGCTCGCCGCCCTATCGTATATATTTCTGTGTGCACACACATATGAATATATATATTTGTGTGTGTGTGTGTGTGTCTCTGTGTGTGTGTGTGTGTGTGTGTGTGTGTGTGTGTGTGTGTGTATTCTTTTACATGTTTCAATTATTTGACATGCTGGAGCACTGCCTTAAAGGGTTTTAGTTTAAGTTCAAGAAATTTACCCCAGGACTTATTCTTTGTAAGGCTAGTACTTACTCTATCAATCTCCACATCAACATGGCGGGGGGGGGGGGGACAAACTCAGGCACAAAGACACACACACATAAATGCATACATATACATACATACATACATACATACATATATATATATATATATATATATATATATATATATATATATATATATATATATATATATAAATTTTATAAAAAATATTCAAAAGGAATATTTTATTGAGCTTATATTAAGTGCTCTATTACTTTGAGCAAATAGATATATATATGTTTTTATATCATTAATAAAATTATTAATAATATTCACAGGAAATCAATAATGAAATATATGCAGTGGATGAACTTTTAAATATTGATGTGATTCATAGGATTACCAATATATCCAACAACAAGATGAACTTTACTATAATCATATACTCGAATTCTTAAATATTCTGAAAAACATCAATTTAAAAAAAAAACTATATATCATTTAAAATTTCTACAAAAGAAAAAATATGAATTTTCCAAATTATAGGAGGGATTACTTTTACAAACTCTTAAAGGACAGTATACATTTGAATTATTTTAATATTCTTAATATTTTTTAATATTTTAATTAATATCATCTTATTATTATATACACCATTTGTTTTTAACACGTATATAATAACTCTATTCATCTCTGAAGAGCGGAATTATTGCCTGTATGCTTATCTATATTGATTACATTGTGGAGGCAATAATGTCTGTGAAACGATCGTCAGATGCTTTTTTAATTTTTAGACTTTCAATATATATACTCAATTACGCATACATTTTTATATGCATTTATATATGCATGCATTTTTATGTACATTTATATTTTTTTATATATATTTATATTTTGTACATCTTAAATTTTAATTTAATTATAATTCAAAATATTACTGTGTCACATTAAACATATATCTTTCGGAAATTTGGATATTGATTTCCTGTGAACATTATTAATAATTTTATTAATGATATAAAAACATATATATATATATATATATCATAAATATATAGGGGTCAGCATGAGTTGCTTCACCAACATATATATATATATATAAAAATATATATATATATATATATATATATATATATATATATATATATATATATAAAAGAAGAAAAAGAAAATGGAGATTGGGAGGTTAATAATTGTTTATTATTAACAGCAAATTAATCATCATTCCTTACAGCTGTTTCAATTAATACTCAGTAAATATTAAATTTATATGACCTGACCATAATATCTTCAGAGGGAAAAAAATATACCCTTAGTTGTTTTATATATATATTTATGAATTCATTATAGCAGACTGATTCAGTCTGCTATAATGAATCCATGTATATATATATATATATATATATATATATATATATATACGAGGGGATTTTTCCAGTTTCCGTCTACCAAATTCACTTGCCCAAGGTGCCATGCAGTGGCACTGAACCTGGAGCATGGAACCTGGAACCATGTGGTTTGGAAGCAAGCTTCTCACCTCACCAAATTGAATATTAAAAGCCAAACATTAACAATCGAACATGAAAAATGACAATAACAAAACAAGAGGACGTACATGTGGAATGTATTAGTTTAATGCTCAAGGAAGGTAGAAAATAAGAGAGAATTTTTAATGTTTTGAGCATAGCTCTTTGTCAGAAAGAGGAGGAAGGAAAAGTCCAGAGAGGGAAAGATTTCAGGTACAGCACGTGTGTGGTTACATGGCTGATATAACCAAAAGTGTTGAATATAGCTGTTAAAATGAGATGTCTATTACAAGTTTTAGATGGTTCATTTTGTGTAATTTAGACGATTTATTCTCAGCACCCTGTATATATGTTAATGTATATATATGTGCATACATTTCTTTGCACTCATTCCAAGTTTAAAACATGCATAGCTTACTCTAAGATTATCTAACAAATGATGTGTAGCGCATAATAAATTCATAATATTGCCAATGAATGCACTGTTATGCAAATTAGAGTGATCAATTTAGCAGAGCCCTGATCTATGTTTGATGTAAACTGGTGTAAGCTATCAGCCTTACCAAGGCAGAAAATGGTGGTAATTGTTCTCCACTGAGTCTCTAAAGAGAGATGAAACTAGTAAGGACATCGGCAAATGTTTTCTTTCCACTGAAAGATAAAAAAGCATTTATTTACATTTGTTTACACTTGTTTACATTAGATGCAGCTGGCTAAAATTGTAAATAAAATCATAACATAAACAATTAAATATGAGAAATAATAATTTCTTAAAGTATGTCTTAATCCCCATGTACCCAGACTTTGTGCACACCCTGTATATATATATATATATATATATATATATATATATATATATATGTATATATAAATACATATGTATATATATATATATAGATACATATATGTGTGTGCATTGTTATGTGTTTATATATGTGTATGCATATGTTTATATATACATGTGTATGCATATGTTTATATATATATATATGTGTGTGTGCATATGTTTATATATATGTGTGAGTGCATGTGTTTATGTGTGTGTGTGTGGTGGGAGGATAAAGTCTCGATATTCTATCTATCATCTTCACTCCACTATATGTATAAGTGTATATAACAGGGCTTCCCAACCATGGCTCAAGGGCCTCGTGTGGCCCTCAAGCATCCTTCCAGCAGCCCCCGATGGTCTTGCCTCTATGAATATAATAAATTTTTCTTTAATTAATTTGTGTTTTACTTTTGTTGGTGCAGCCCCCTAAAAAGGGCCAGGTTTTGGATCTAGCCCTCAGTTAAAAAGATTAAGAAGCACTGGTGTATAACCCTTGCGTATATGTGTTTGCATGCATATATATATATATATATATATATATATATACATCTACCTATCTATCCCTTTTTACATATATATATACATATATAGATACATACTTATTCATTTATATATATATATACATACACACCTATCTATTTATACACACACACACACAGCAAAACAGAATCCATGGAGACTAATTAGGTATGCACTTGCAAAGAGTGTATTTATTAGTAAAGCGTTAAATTTCTTAAATTTGTGGGCAATTGGGAAAAGTGTTTCTAACATTCAGACAAAGTCCTTCTTTGCGGAGCAAGAAAAGGTGTTCTCCATTCCTAGTTTATGAGAACTTAGATACAGTAGGTAAGCATAGAAAATTATTAGTTCTACATGCATGAAGGGAGTGGTCAGGAAGAGGAAATTAGTGTGAAAGAAAAGGAAAGAGA